>NC_056737.1:974904924-975202424 GCF_019279795.1 Protopterus annectens | reverse complement strand
CCAGATGTATGTCTTTGCAACGTGGGAGGAAACCGGAGCACCTGGAGGAAACCCATATGAACACAGGGAGGACATGCAGACTCCACACAGTAGGCACACCAGCCGAGAATCAAACCGGAGAACTGCTTGCTGTGAGGAGACAATGCTACCACTGCACCACTGCACCATCCATGTATTTACTATTAGTCCTTTCTTGTCTCAAATATTGGCTCAAAGTGGTTAGAAAATGCTCAGTATCTTTGAGCACAGCTGATGCTTTTTGTAGAAGCCTCTTTAGTTGTTGTTCAATGCAAATGTAGGCTGGTTCTGTGGCCCATCCTGCTCCAGCCACTATCAGTCGCATCGGAGGATCTGTTGGATGTTTATCTACTTTAGGAAGTCCATTGAGAACTGCTATAACTGGATGCTCCACATTCAGAAATTCAAGTAATTCTGTTGTAATCAAATTATTGCTATGCAAACTCATAAGTATACTTTAAATAGAGGTTTTTATCTTGGTCAATTCACTTCTAGTAATGTACTTATATGTTTTATCACCCCTTAACAGAGCTTGCACCTTATTCAGATAGAAAATTTTGTCCATTAGGACTATGGCCCCTCATTTGTCTGGTGGTTTTATAATTAAGTCAAGTGCTTTACATAATTCATGTAGGGCCTTCCTTTTTTCCTTTGTTATATTATGAAAACAGTGTAATCGTTGTCTTAGCCTATCATTTATTTCTTGTTCACAAACTTTAATGAAAGTCTCTACTGTATGATTGAACTGTGGAATAAATACACTTGATTTCCTATAAATATTAACTTGCTGTTCATTATTAACTCCAAATAATTGCTTGAGCATTAATTTTCTGCCAAAGATTCTCAGTTCCATAGCTACATCATTCATACTCAGTCCAGTAGCATTTATAGGAAATGTGGATAAACTCATAACTAGCATATTCTCCTCATCTTTTTTGCCATTTACTTTTCTAGTCACAATTTCCTCCTTTTCCTGCCTCTGCTCTGTGAACGGGGCTCCCGCTTGTTCTATTTTCTCTTACTTGTAAAGGAAGAGCTAGAAAAGCAGTTGGCATTGGAAAATTTGTTTTAGGCCTTGCGCCTAAATTGTTTGTATTACTTGTGTTGGGTTCATTCACATTATTCACTATTGCCAATGTGCTAGTGTTTAATTTCAAGTTATTCAATGTTTCTGTTGTTTTTACACATGCCATATCTATATTAGCAGCAGCTGTTCCTAATTCATCTTCCTCTCCTGTTCTTTTTATATTACTAGAACGAGGCCAAGCAAACACATGTCCTTTGGAAAAATCTTCATAATCCGTCTTTAGTTTTTTGATCTTGCTCTGCTCAAGCTTGTTGTCAAATAATGATATTTTAAAATACAAATCATCTAGCTTGTCACGACAAGTGTTGGACTTAAAACCACTTTCAAGTTCTTGCATTACATTTTCAACAGTCACCAGCAATTCAATCTCTTTAGGTGTGAAAAACTCAATCAATAATCTTATATAATTAAAGCTTACCTCCAGACTGAGGGACTGCCATTTTTCTAGCAAGTCCAGAAACATTCAGCCATAGAAGGGCATCAATAAAATCCATAGTCCTCTCGGTATGATTTTGTGATGTAGGCATGCCTCCATATGGAGGCATTGCCACTGTAGTCTCTTCCATTTGTAAAAGCAGGTCTCTAGCTCTTTAAGCTTCTTATTAAAAACTTCCATATCTCCATTAATGAATCTCTCTTCCCCTTCACCAGTGACAACCTCACAGCTAAAGGAGAGTTTTAACAGAGGATTCGTGGTCAAATGTGCAGGATTCCTTTCCATATCCTGTCTGACAGCCATATGATGCCTTTTGGAGTGATAATCCAATTCAGTCTCTGATAATAAATTTCCCTCCTCCATGTGCAGTCTCCTTTCAGATAACAGTTCAATAAAATATCCAAAGACAGCAAGGTAGACCACCAAAGAACAACACTGTAGCAAAATAGAAACTAAGATATATTCCAGAGTTGTCACCACAGCTGGGAATGTCCAAGGCACAAACAGATGTAAATGGTTAAATAAACTTCAGCGAAACATTAATAAAACAATGCAAATAAAGCATATAAAAGATAAGCGCTTTCAGGTCCAGGGAATAACCCTTCTTCAGATCTAGGTCTCATAATGATGACTTAAGTTTTTAAAGGGCAAATAACCAATCAAAAGCATCTCCTATGTCAACACCCCAATAGACAGAGAGACAGATAGATAGATAGATAGATAGATAGATAGATAGATAGATAGATAGATAGATATAAATATGTGTGTGTTTTAATATAAATTGGTTGTATTTCTTCATTTGACTTTGAATGTATTTAAAGGGCTGAGTGTCATATAGTAAATTGTTCTGAGAAAGTTTTGGTTCATATTCGCAAGCTAAAAGTGCTAAACAATTAATAAAAATGTTTATACTAATTTTCATGCATTTTTTGGGGTTCAGATTGTGCACAAGTCCGCTATCGGGTATCTCTTTTTGGTATTCTTTCTTAAACATGTTAGATAAAACTAATTCTCAGTAAAAAACCTTATCAATAAAATTAACTGTCAGTAAAAATGTGACAAAAATTGAGTGTTAATTTTCTCCAAATAGTAAAACAGGGTTGAACTATAATTAAAGAAAGCTAAGGCGAGGTGGAGCTGTAGTAAGGAGGAAATTTAAAAAAAATCCTTCACCTGGGAGGAAGACAGAATGGCTTTGAGGAAACAGTCATTTCTTCCTATAGATCAGAACAGCAGTATTTTGTTGAATGGGTTTTCATCAGAACTGATGAATGTTAGACTCTTCAGCAGAAAGGAGTACTAGTTTCTTGGGAAACATCTTAATATAAGACTGTCTTGAATATGTCTCTTGATCATTAGTCAGTTTGCATAATTCTTCTACTTATAAACAGTAGATCCATTGTTTGTTTGTAAGTGACACTTGCATTTTATTTATTTTATTAAGTTAGTTGACAGGGGGTAGTGGGCAGATCCTCAAGGGACATATTTCATCAACAGCCTAGGAGTTATAGCAAATAAATGAAACATGCAGTTAACATGATGAATTATACAGAGGTAGTACAAGGTGTTAATACATTGGAGATACTTAAAATTACAAGGAATGCATAAAGTATAGGATAAATACTATAGCAATAATAAATAGATACATAAGGGGGAAGTAAAGTAAGAGGGGTACACTTAACAGCAGTCATGGAATTTGTGAACACAGAAAACTTTAATGAGACATTGGAGCCAGGATGAAAAGGGTGAGCAGTTGCTTCAGGTTTATGTTACAGGATGGTGATAAAACATTTGCTTGAGTTTTTTTTTTTTTTTTTTATTTATCCTTTGTTGACTGGGTTAGTTCCACAAGGCTAGTAGCATCTTTACAGGAGAGACCTGAGGTGGTATTTATACTACTAGGGGAAATTTGGCTAGGCAATAGAAAACCTTCCTTACTCATTTTGATAGGTGCCATGGTATCTTTACATTCACCTGAGCTACCATCAACTCAGGTAGATGAGGCTTTAGTTTAACATCTTATCTGAAAGATGATACACTCATGGTTGCAGCACCCCCTTATGCTGCAGTGTCAGCAATCCATCTCCCTGGGGTGGGTTAGAACCCACAGCCTTCAGCAACAAAGGCAAGTGAACTACCTATTGCACCTCTGGCACTCCTTGTTTATAGGTAGGAGTGTTCAGAAGATAGAGAAGATAGTAACTTGATGACGTTCTGCAGGAAAGGTTTCTCACAATCTAGGTGATAATACAGACAAGGCATGCTGTGTGAATAAAAGAGAAGGTCTAGCCCTGTTCAGTATTTGAGTAATGCTGGATTGAACTGATATTTCGTTTCTCTGCTGGAGATTCTGTGATGTTAGAGATTAGATTCATTAAATAGGATATTTTGGTTAAGCAGAAGAGTAATAAAAGCTTTGAGTGAAAAATCATGAGTAAGAACTGGAATACAATTCATGCCCCCCCACCCACCGAGAATGCATTAGCATCTACTGTCCAGCCTGTAAGCAATTATGTGTAGATTATAGGACAGAATTATGACCACCGATGTATATTAGTACTCAGTATGTCATTTTGGGTGTGTTTGCTTTTTTTATGGACATTTGCTTACCAGGAAAATCAGACTGGATAGGTGCCCATTTCCAGCAAATAGATCAATATGTATGTATACCTTTAAGAAGCTTTCTAAGGGCTTGCACAAGTGTATAAATACTGAGCACGTGCATGCCTGACTGCCATTTTGTAGTAAGCTGTTGAGATGTAAGCATGCATGTCTGTGTAAGCTGTCAGTTAATCAATTTGTTTAGATTTTGTACAGTTGCTATCCATCCTGATGTGTTTTATGTAATAAAGCATATAAACAAACTACCTCACCTGTTTGTCTTCAATTGTAAACCAAGATAAGCAACATGGTGTCAGAAGTGAGATCAAGAAATCCAGTTTCTGGACAGAAAAGGCACTCAGTTAATATAGAGGAACTGATCATCCCTACTCACGTATAATTCACAAAAAAAAGGTCAGAAACGTATTTCAGATAGCAAAGCTCACTTAAATGACATCTTAGTCACAAAATATAAAACAAAGCACTCAGAATGTTATAAACAGATTTCTAGTTAAATGAAATGTCTGAAACTGTGACATGTTGATAAAAATATTTGAATAACTACAGAAAATGTTTGAAATAAGGTCCAAATCACATTAAATGAATCAAATAAGGAAAACAACAAATTTTTTTGCTATGTGCTACTTTTTCACATTAATTAAAGCTATTCAAGATATCCAAACTGTATGAAGTGTTCGCAAGTTTATGCAGTATTACAGTACAGTTATTTCACAAAATACAGCCATTTCAAAGCATATTTTGCAAAGTACAGTATTTCAAAGTGTTTGTTGTCCATTTGAATATTACAAGTACTGGTTGTGTGTGCATGTTTGTATATATTACAAGGGCCATTTTTTCAGTGTGTTTGGGCATATGTGTTGGCATGGTTGAAAGATTTTGTAGAGCAGCTCCACTTGTCTTTGATAATGATATTGCAGAGAACTGAAGAGTATTTGAGCAGGAGTACGATATTTTAATGGTAGCTTAAAACGCCACTGTTCTAATTTCACACAGTCTATTTTTTTCTACCTATGCTGATCTTTTCGAAGACAAACTAGGCAAACTCTCAGTTGTGTACTCCATGAAGCTAGACCCTGAAGTCAGCCCAATTTTCAATTCAGAAAGTTTCAGTGGCTATGCAGAACAAAGTCAAGGCCAAGCTAGATAAAATGGTGCAGCAAAGTGTGATTTGTCCATTTGATGAACCTACTGAATGGGTATCTTCCATGGCTGTTGCTCATAAGAAAAGCTCAGATGATATCAGAATATGTACTGATCAATGAGATTTGAACAAAGCACTGAAAAGACCTCATCATCCAATGTGTATAGTCAAAGAAGTCACTGCTCTTATACCAAATGCCACTTTTTTTTCTGTCTTAGATGCAAAAAGTTCATTTTGGCAAATTTTGCTTGATCAAAAATCTTCATTGCTAACCACTTTCAGTACTCCTTTTGGCAGGTTCAGATTTTAGAGAATGCCGTTTGGGATAAAGTCTGCCAGTGAAGTTTTCCAGCATGCAATGAAGCTAATTTTTTCTGGGTATCCATGCACTATTATACTAGATGATATTCTAATAGGAGGTAATGGTGAAGATGAGCATGACAGAAATCTCAAGAAAGTTCTAGAAAGAGCATGTGAAGTGAATCTTAAGCTGAATCCTCAGAAGTGCAAGTTCAGGCTAAATGAAGTTACTTATGTTGGTCATTTGTTTATCAGTTCAGGCTTACGACCAGACCCTTCCAAGCAAACAGCAATTCTTGAGATGCCAACTCCAGATAATGTTCAAGCCCTAAAACATTTTCTTGGCATGGTTAACTATCTAGGCAAGTTCATTCCAGACATGAGCCAACTTTCAGCACCACTCAGAGAGCTGAAATGGAAAGATGTATCCTGGTCATGGGCAGAACAACACCAGAGAGCATTTGATGTCCTGAAACAGAAATTTGCCAGTCCACCAACTCTCAGATACTATGATGTTCACAAACTAGTTACACTTTCTTGTGATGCTTCGAAGTTTGGTCTTGGTGCAGTCATTCTTCAAGTGGGTAGACCAATATGCTATGCATCCAAAACTCTTACTCAAACTGAAATGCAGTATGTGCAGATAGAGAAAAAACTCTTGGCAATTGTGTTTGCATAGTCAAAGTTCCATTATTATATTTATGGTAAACCTATCCAGACTGAACCAGATTGCCAACCTCTAGTCACTATTTTGAGAAAGCCTATGCATACAGCTCCTGCCAGATTGCAATGCTTGATGCTCAGATTGCAAAAGTATAATTTCAGTCTTGTTTTCCACAAAAGGCAAACTTCTTTATCTTGCTGATACTTTATCCAGATCACCCAGAAATACCACTAAACAGCATGAAAATGAGAAACTTGATTTTGAAATTATGGAAGTGAGAATTGTTTCTTCCACACATCTTGATGGCCTCAGATGTCATACAGCCTCAGATCCAGTTCTTCAGAAGCTCAACCACTTTTCCAGTCAAGAATGGCCATCAAAGCAATCTTGTTTGCCAGTAGACCTGCAACTTTATTTTCCTTAAATAGATGAGATTTTGTTTGACAATGGTATCATCATGAAAGGTCCAAAAGTGATTGTCCCAAAATCCTTGCAACAAGAGTATATTACCATCCTGCATCATGGCCATGCAGGAACTGATTCTCCCAAAAGAAGGGTGAGAGAACTAGTATTTTGGCCTTCTATGTCAAAAGATATTGAGAGAGTACTTTCATCTTGTTTTGTACGTAATAGTACTAAGCCACATCAGCAGAAAGAACCACTTCAGCTAAACCAGATTCCTGAACTACCTTGGTCTACAGTAGCTACAGACATTTTCAAATGGAATGGTCAACATTACTTGTTATTAGTAGACTGTTATTCTAATTGGTTCAAGATTGACCTTCTTCCTAATTTAGTGTCCAGTACTGTCATTACTAAGACGAAGCATAATTTTGAAGTTCATGGTAGTCCGCATAAAGTTATTTCTGACAATGGTACAGAGTTTAAAAGCCAGCAGTTCAAAAGATTTGCTGAAGAGTGGGACTTACTCATGTCATGAGTAGCACTGAGTATCTGCAGTCAAATGGTTTGGCAGAACGTATAGTTCAAAGTGCGAAACAATTACTAGAGAAGTCAAAATTAGACAATAGCGATGTTTTCTTGAATTTCTTGAATCTCAGAAATATTCCTTGTGATAAACATCTTGGTTCACCTGCACAGAGACTTCTGTCGAGACAAACCAGAACCACACTACCAATTAGCAGTCATCTATAAGTTCCATTTGTCAAGAACAACAGATCAGTGAAAGCCCATCTGTTGAAGAAGTGCTTATCCCAGAGGTCCTATTATGATGTCCACCAAACTGCTCAATCCATTACAAGAAGGGTAGAAAGTGAGGCTGCACATGTCCAAAGGTTTTGATTGGTTTGGTGTCATGAAAAGTTTATGTCCAAAGCTGAGATTGTGTATTGTGGAATCACAAGGAGTAGATTTTAGGTGGAATCAGAAATGTTTGGTGCCAGTGTCTGAGCCTGTATTGCAGTATCATACCTGCGAGATAGACTCTATATCTCAGAATGATTTACCCAGTGTTCCAGTTCTAGAGGGCATTCCAGCAAATATCTCTGTTCCTGAGAAGAATGACGAAACCCCTGAAGCAAGTTGTTCACCAAAGCCTGTCCCTCTTACCAAATCCAGTTCTGATTGCTATATCACTAGATCAGGTAACTTTTCCAGACCATGTTCCAGATACACGGCAACTTGGGCATGAACATTGTGTTTATTTCTTATTGTCTGTACAGTTGCATGTTTCTTTTCAAATGTTATTATACTGTTGGCAATTCATTAAAGAGGGAGGACGTAGATCAATATGTATGTATACCTTTAAGAATCTTTCTAGGGGCTTGTGCAAGTGTATAAATACTGAACGCGTGTGAGCCTGACTGCCATTTTGTAGTAAGCTGTTGAGATGTAAGCATGCATGTCTGTGTAGTCCGTCAGTTGATCAGTCCATCTATATTTTGTACTGATGCTATCCGTCCTGATGTGTTTCTATGTAATAAAGCAAATAAACAAACTACTCTGCCTGTTCATCTTCAATTGTTACCAAGATGAGCAGCATAGCAGAAGCTTACGGAGAAACGTTTCAAAGTATTACAAAAACATTTTAAGAACAATAATTTTACAGTCTTCAAAAATAATATAAAAATGGATACAGTTTAAATAATTATACCAAATTAGACATAATATGAAAACATTGATTAAAATAGATAACAACGTATATGATACTGATTTAATATTTGGAGAAATTTTAGCCACTTTAGAGAAATCAAAGGTAAGTTAATATAATACAGACAGGAATTGCAATATGAAGTGAGAGAAGAAACAGGGTTATGACATATATTTAGACAGACAGTCAGAGGAGAGAAATTAAAGAAAGGAAATGAGTAAAGAAAGGAGAATAAAGAGGTGTAAGGTATGAAGAGGTATTTGTTCATACTTAGGGGTATAGATTATCTTGGGGTTGAGCAAGGATAGAGACATATTTTGGCTAAATGTTTTTCAGGATGTTTTTAAAGGACTGGAGGCAGGGTATTGACCTGACTGATATGGGTAAGAAGTTCTAAGCCTTAGCAAAATTGTATGACTATAGATCATGTCCAGCAGATTTGATAGGTTTGTGGACAGAGAAGAGTTTTTGGTTATTAGATAGTAATGACTGAGTGGGAACATAGTTGTATAGAACAGTATTTAGTGCTCTACAAGCAGATGGATGCTGGATAATTTTATAAGTGATAAGCTGGGTATGGGTCTATATTATGTAGTCAAAACTTTAGGTAATCGAATACCTAAAGCTCAACACCTAAACAACGAAAGCTGTAAAAATCACCCTTACGCAAACTTGGCCAGACAAAAAAAAAAAACTTTTAAACCCTAATCGAGTGGGGGAGGGCTTTACCCCACACTCCCCCAACTAAATATACCAACTCTGAGACTGCTCTACAGTGGAGAAAAGGGCAGATTCCCAATAACAGCCAAGCAATTTTTTTTCCCTATGAAAAATTTGCTTCAAAAAACAGGAAGGTGGTCATGCTGTTCAAAAATTCTATGAACAATATCACTGCCCCTCCTTCTTTGCTATTTCTTGTATAGAATATTTTATTGGCATGAACTGAAGGAATTGGCTTATATATGCTCTGTGATTGCTTTAGGTTGTTTCACTATGGTTCATGCACTCTGAACAACAGCCTTTTATGTGCCAATATTTATTTCATTGGAACAGAGTGTCAATTTATTACATCTTGTTTTATTTTTAACTAAGGTGTTGCATTATTCTTTGACTCTATCTAAAGAAAGAGGACTGGTATCTGCTCTAGCAGAGCTGTGTTCGTTTTAAAGTACATGCACACCAAATGCAGTGATGTTTTATCTCACACTTGAAGTTTTTCCATTGACTGAATTTTAGGGAGGGTGTAATTTTACCATCAGGTTCTGATAGGATGCTTTACCTCTGGCTCACATTGGAGGTATAAGCTTGTGTAAACTTCTTGAATGGTTAAGTCTTCCTTAAATGGAACATTTTTTTTTCAGTTGTAACAGGATCTGAGGAAGGGAAATCCTGAAAGCGCTTATCCATCCTGAATGGTGCATTTTTTGTGTTTTTATATATTTTTCCACAAGGAAAGGAATTAAATTTTTATTGAGGGTTCATTTTAATAAAGGATTTCAAGAGTTTTGGGATGTGCATGGTGGTTTGTTCAGGATTTATTCATAGTATTGCTTTTTCTTTCAGAGAACACCTACAGCTGCAAGCAGGTGTTTTTGGACTGCAAGTGGTATATATTAGTTGAAGGGATAATTCTAACCAATGCAGACTTTTAAGTGCTATACAGTGGTGGGTTCTGAAAGGAATATTTGCTGCAAATTTAGCCAGATTATTATAGGATTGTTTAAGTTTTGCTTTTTTTTTATACCTGGAGGTTAGTAATGAATGGGGGCTCCATAAATAAGTAAGGAAAGCAAGTAAGTAGTGGCAAGTTTAGTTTTAGTTGCATTTGTGAGAAAGATTTCTGTAAAGCATTTCTAGTTTTGGTGAGCTTTTTATGCAATTTTGCATATGCAGGTCACATTTAAGATTATTATTCACTATCATCCCTAATTTGTCATGAGAGTGACTTCAGTGGTTGTATTATTAAGAGATATAATTTTACATTTTTTTTCAGGACACAGAATTTTGGAAAAAAAAGTAGTAGTTTGCTTTTCGGGGGCTGATCATGAGTTATGAGTTTCAAAACCATATTTCAGTGGCTGTTAAAGCTTTCTGAGTAATTTTTGGAGATTTACCAGGTTGTATTATGTATATATGAGTGTAGAATTATCTACAAATTGTAATAGGGAGGCCTGTTATGAGGATGTGTGGAGGGTGTTGGTGAGAATTTTAAAGAGAAAGGGACCAATGATAGAGCATTGTGGGATACTGGTGGTGACTGGGAAGTATGGAGAGAGGGTGGAGCTCCATTTTACTAACTGGTACCTGCTGAACAAGTAACTTTTGCACCATAGAAGGATGGGCCGAGATAGAGCTAGTGAAGTTTCTGCAAAAAAAAAAAAAAAAAG
This sequence comes from Protopterus annectens, assembly GCF_019279795.1. Lineage (NCBI taxonomy): Eukaryota > Metazoa > Chordata > Ceratodontiformes > Protopteridae > Protopterus > Protopterus annectens. The sequence continues at coordinate 975,191,659 of NC_056737.1, read as the reverse complement.
TTCTAAGCTTGTTTCCCACCTTTCCTGTAAGTAGTCTAGTCCAGATACAGATTTGCTGTATCCAGGACTGTTTTGTAAGTTTCTGAGCCCCCCCAGACCTTTCTGTGTTGGAGGGAAGCCTTCTAGCTTATCAGTGGGAATGATAAGCATAAGGTAGCCTATCTACCATAAGAGGAGTGGTTTCTGGTGCGGACATTGTAGTTTATTGGCCATTTGGACAGTTTTTCCAACTCTTTCAACTTTCTGGTTTAAAAGTCCAGGTTTGCACTTGTTCAAGCTCTGTGGATCCAGTTTTGGCATCGTGCAGATTACAAGAGCAACAAGAAGGAGAAAGAGATAGTCTAAGTGCCTCCATTTTGATTTTTTCATAATTTACTGCTCTCTGCACTTGTTTTTTGTTGTTTTTTATTTATCTGCATTTGTTTAAAATGTATTTGCCTTAATATTGCTACACACGCAAGTGTGCTAGCTTGTACTGCATTTGAAGTGCTTTGCTAATGTTTTAACTTCTTTTCTGCAAAAAAAAAAACAAAAAAAAAAGTTCTAAGTTTGTTTTCCACCTTTCCTGTAACTAGTCTAGTCCAGATACAGATGTGCTGTATCCAGGACTGCTTTGTAAGTTTCTGAGTCCCCCAGGACCTTTCTGTGTTGGAGGGAAGCCTTCTAGTTTATCAGTGGGAGTGGTAAGCACTAGGTAGCCTATCTACCACAAGAGAAGTGGTTTCTGGTCCAGAAATTGTAGTTTATTGGCCGCTTGGGCAGTTTTTCCATCCCTTTCAATTTTCTGGTTTTAAAGCCCGTGCTTGCGTGGGTTTTTGTGCGATCAGCTGAGGTAAATGTTACTGGTGCCAGAAAGTCTGCTCTTCAATTTTTCCATAGAACGTGCTTGTTCTTTTACTTCTTGCACTTCAATTAGCGTAATTGGCTAACACTTTAACAGTCTTTTGTAGCATTTATTGTGGCACACTTAGGTGCTATCAGCACTAGCTGTTCCTATGCAGTAACAGCACCAGTACTTATTAGTTATGAACAACCCTCCTAGTATGATTGTAGGGCAATGTCCTGTGCTTTCTCCTGTTAACCTGGTGCACTTGGCCATTCTGAGATAGTATGGCAACTGTCTAATGTACACAGACAACCCTCTCCTCTTACCTCCCAACATTCATACTTGTGAGAGATGCATTTATATCACCAAACTGGAAGCAGTGCACACTCCAACTAAGACCGGACTAGCTGGTCAATGGAGAAGGTCAACACCTGCAACACACTACATAGAACACACAGCCCTCCAAAACACTAGCCATTACAACCCAGACATAGAACCACAAACCATGCACCCACCTTTGTGGAGGGTCTCAATAAAAATTTACCCAAAGAACAGAGACCCCCTGAGACAGAAATACACTCAACCACCACAACACCAACCCCAGAAAACATAGCTCACCACCACAGTGTGCCCCTCAACCTAAGCCCTTAAGGCAAAATACTTTGCCCAATGTACTAATCATAGGAGACACAATTGGGAGGCACACCGATGTCCCACTCACTAGATTGAGCAAGGAGAAGGTGACAGTCAGTTGTCTATCAGGTGCCAGGATCCACCACATAAGTCATGCACTCAGGTCACTCCACAACAAATACAAATATGACTCAGTCATTGTCCATGTGGGTGTGAATGACCTGAGACATACCTCCCTGGACTACATGAAAAGAGATGTGATGGAACTCTCAGACTATGTGACCAAGGCAGGTATGACCCTAGTCCTTAGCAGTATTCTACCATCACCCAGAATGATACCGCAGTGCAAGCAAAAAAATGATTGATTTCAACAGCTAGCTAAGTTTCTGGTGTCATTTTAAGGGGCTCCAGTATCTGTCTACATGGAATGACATGATCAACAGACCTTGATGCTTTGCCAGAGACAGCCTGCATCTATCACCCCTCAGATTCTGGGTACTGGCTAAGGCTCTTCCCACTCCTACAGTGCCCTTTTTAGGCAGTGTTCCAAAGACCAAAATTCCAAAATAACAGCTTCAAACAAATGCAATCTAAGGGTCATGCTGCTAAATGATAGAAGTCTAAATCTCAAGATGCACTCACTCGAAGAACTCCTCAAAATGGAGAATGTCAACATCTGTGCTGTAATGGAGACCTGGTTTAAAGAGGCAGAAAGCACCCCTACTCTCCCAGGCTACAATTCATTCTGTACCTTTCAGCCCCAGAATATGGCCAGAAGCTCCAAAGGCGGTGGTGTCTCCATATTCTTAAAGGATACGCACACCTCTAGACTGGTAGCCCAACATAATGCATCTGAGATACTTCAAGTACAGCTAACACTGGGTAAGATGCCGATACAAGTCATAGCCTGCTACAGAACTCCAAACATGTCCCTAGACTCTCATTCTAAGTTCCTAAGCACTCTGGAATCTATCAAGGTCCAACCCAATACTCTCATACTTGGTGACTTCAACTACCCTTCCATCAAATGGGAAAATTATTCAAGTACCAATGTATAGGCCTAACGCTTTCTGGAATTTATCAATTCCAATGCCCTTGACCAGCTCATTCTGACCCCCACTAGAGGAAGCAACATCCTTGACCTGGTTATCACCAGCATGGGAGACCGTTGCTCCACACCTATAGTCAATTCCTCCCTGGTTAAGTCTGACCACAAACTGATTACCATGAAAATCTCCATCTCACCTACAACCCCCGCTAAGGTGACCACCCTGAAAAACTTCTCTAAAGTTGACTTTGGGCTCCAATAAACAGAGGTGGCTAACTTCTCGGCATCCATGCCAATGGAAAACAGCTGCATGACTGCTGAATCATACGCCAATGCACTGTACGAGCACGTACACAAATGCATGGACCTTGCAATACCAGATAGAACTAAGATACTCTCCTACAAAAATAGGAAGCCAATCTTGTGGTCCCCAGCCATCAATAAACTCTACAACAGAAGGAAGAAACTGTTGCAGAAAAAAATGAATTCACAAGACTGGAAAACCTCCCTTATCAGTCTCAACAAAAAGCTGGCGATCCCTTATCAAATCCTCTAAAGCCAGCTATGAAGGAAGAATTGTGGCTGACACCAAAAACAACCACAAAACCTTCTATAGCTATATCAAAACCCTCCAAAGCTATACCCAGATTTGGTCTAAGTTATTGCACAATGGCACCTCCTATACTGAGCCAACAGATATAGCCAACATACTGGCTGACAGATTCAGTGTCAACTTTACCCATCTTTCCCACCCCAAGGGCCCTATCACAATACCAGAAGAAAGCCTGGTACCTTCAACTTCTGCGGCACAGATAAAAGCTGCATTGTCCAAAGCCAAGAATACAGCATCCATGGGACCTGATAATAACCCTGGCTGTGTCCTACATGAGCTACAAAATGAACTGGCACCACATTTGTGTGCCCTGTTCAATCACACATGGAAAGCTATGGAGCACATCATCATGGACCTGCTTAGCAAAGATATAGGCAATCGCCAAACTCTTGACCCCACACAGTTTGGCTTTGTCAAGGGGAGATCCTGCCTGCTGAACCTGGTTGACTTCTTCAAGGCAGTCACCATGGCTGTGGATGAGGGTAAGGCAGTGCATACTGCCTACCTCGACCTGGCCAAGACCTTTGATACCATTCCCCACTCAGGTATCATTGATAAACTCACCAAACTAGGCATCAATCCTTACATCACTAGGTGGGTTACAAATTGGCTCACAGACAGGATGCACAGAGTGAAAGATGCGTATTCCAAGTCAGACTGTCAACCAGTCACAAGTGGAGTCCCACAGGGCTCAGTCCTGGGCCCTCTCCTGTTTGGCATCTACTTCTCAGAAGTCCAGGCCAACACAGAAATACTCTGGCTGACCAAGTTCACTGAGGACTGCAAGCTAGGGTCATTATCAACTCCCAGGTGATGCACGCATCCTACAAAAGGGCCTCTCTGAGACCAATGACTGGTGTCGGAACCATGGCCTGAAGCTTAGCGCCAAAAAAATGCGTTATCATCCCCTCTGGAAAAAACTCAGTTCCTATGAATTGCCATGTTGATGGGAGCCCACTGAACACTGAAGGGACCATAAGAGATTTGGGCATCCAGGCCAATAGCCACCTCAACTTTGACCACCACATTGCCACTGTGGTCAGAAAGTCCTTCTACATGGCACATCTTATAACCAAAGGCTTCACTTCCAGGAAGAAAGAGGTCATTATCCCTCTCTACTCATCCCTCATTAGACCAGTCATTGAATATAACACCCCATTTGGCATGTACCTGACCAGACACTTGCAACACCTGGAGAGGCCAAAAAAGTACTTCACAAAAAGGATCCTAGACCTTAAACACATGTCCTACATGGACAGACTCAAGAAACTTCAGCTGTTCTCAGTCTCTTATCGTCTACTTAGAGGTGATCTCTGCTAGACTTACAAAGCCATGTCCAACCCAGCCCTACTTGAAATGCTACACCTAAAGAAATCCCTCAGTGCCACATGGTCCAGAGATCACAACTTCATTGCCACAATTAACAGAACATGTGGGGGGACAAGTTAATTTCCCAAAGACTGACCATATTCTGGAATAAGCTTCCCATTCATGTCAAGCAGAGCACCTCACTGGCCCTCTTTAAGAGAAATCTTGACGAGTGGATGGGTAACAGAAAGTTCACCCCAAGGATCACTCCAGTTGCCCTGCTGGATAGGGGTACTGTGAACTAACATTGGGTGGCACTGTGCCTGGGCAGTTTATTTGGGCTAGGTTTGTAAAGGCTCCAGGGCCATTAGCCTAGTACAAACCTATAATCTATGAACCTATGAACATTTGAAATAAAAGTTTGCTGTGACAAACTGTGTTGAAGGTGTGACACTGCCAGCTCAGCTATCTGGAATTTTGTAAATAATTCTATGTCATGTGTGAATATTGATATGATTTATACAGAGCTGTATGTTATGTACTGAGCTTCAAGAATGTAACCACAACATACCCTGCTGGAACACAAAAGATTAACTTACAAAGTTTCAAGGAAATAAGTTGAAATTAAGTGCTTTACAATGTGCTATAAAAGTTAGTTTCAATGCAGCAATAAGACAGGATGTCTAGGGCTAGAAGTTTTTTCTATTGTCCTGAACAGAAATAATTACTAGGTCTAAAATGTAAAAGTGTTTAATTATTTTATGACTTCCATTTCTGAGCAAACATCTAAGAGATATGTATTTTTTACACAGAAATGTTAAATTTTGTTAAGTTTCTTTTAGCTTGGGAAATGAAGGCAGGTGACAGATTGATGTCATCCAGGCTAACCCAGCAGTAATATGTGATATTAATTTAAGAACTCTCTCAGAGAGAGAGAGAGAGAGAAGACATTTTGTATCTTGTCTTGGACCTAGAAACATCCATTCAGCACTTCTACCTGTGTGTTGCTCTGTAAATAAGACTTAGGGCATTGTATCTCTCTTAGATATAGACAGGAATATAATAAAGATTAGTTTAGATGTTTTCTGTATTTATTTGAGACTGTCCTGCAATGTTGTTTTAAAATATTTTCTGTGATTCTGAACTCTGCATTTACTGTGTTGATTGAGTATTGTCTTGTTCTTTTATTATTTATTATTAGATATATTTAAACCTATCTTTGTGGCTGAGACATATTTAAGCTCTTAGAGTACTTGAATATGTATTTGGTGACACTTTACAGGCCACTCCGAAATAGCCTTGCTCTTGGTCTCACTTAGCATTTGGATAATAGTAAAACTACATAGTAGGATTGGTCCTCCTTTGTAAGGACCTTCTAGTAGCTGATATGGAGGGGTTGGTGGCAGTGATAACTACTTTATAGTCTGGGCAGCAGGGGCCATAGCTAGTAAACCTGTGCCAACCTTCCCCAGGTGTGTCTGTGTGTTTGTATATAAATCAAATCTCAAAGTGTGTATGTCAGCTACTTGGGCAGGGACATGAAGCACTGGTCAGACAGAGAAGATGGTGTAGGTCTTGGCTTGACTCCTCAGCTGAGATCTTAACCCTATAGCTGTCCCAGTGGGGAGTCTTATTTGGCATCTGAAGAAAGTGAGAGAAACCAGCCCCCAGACTGACTGTGATCTCTGTGTGCTCTTAAGGGAAATTGTACTTTACTGTGTGTGTACTTGTCATCCTCCCATTGTGTACATCCCTCACTATGGCCAGTAATGAGGATTGAGGCTCCTTGATTACTGGGCCAGTGCAAGGGCATCACAGAAGGCTTTAGACAAGTCTAGAAATAACTAGAAGACTAGTTTGCCATTATCTCTAGCTTTATTGAAGGTATGTATAAAGGGTATAAATATAATGTTAATGCTATGTGAGGGACAGAAGCCATGTTATGTGTGGGACAGGAATTCTTCTGGCATGAGATACTTTAATAATTGTTTTTGAATGCATTTTCAAGTATTTTGGAATGGGGATAAGATTGTTATATGTCTAAATATAGTAATGTCTGTTACATTTCCTATTTTGTATAGAAGGATAATGCGCAATTTTTCAACAGACAGGGAATGTGTGATTCCTGGACTGACCTATTTATAAGGATTGAGAAATGATAGACAGTGCTGCCGGCTGGTATTTTAAGGTACTTGCATGGAAGGTCATCAGCTGAAGTAGAGCATGGTTTGAGTTTGCTCATGAGTAGTTTTACATTTTGTCTTAAAATTGCAAAAAACACATTTGTGATCCTATTTACTAAGTGCAAGACTAAAAGTGCAAAAAGGGAATATGTACTTAGTATAATATTGCTGGTGTCTTGGAGTCTTCCTTTACTCCACGTTTCAGCAGTCTTGGGGATAAAATACAAGTACTATGGGTGTGGGGAGTACAAGGGGGTGAACTCCATCCTGCCAGTGGTGAATTAAGGGTGCCTTTGACCCTGGGTGATTTTCAAACCAGGAATACTCCACAAACTTTTTGGACTCACATAAATGCTGATTATTTTTAATGTATACTTGACTGCAAGATTCTTATAAATTATATTAAGTGTTTAATAAATCAAAACATGTGCATGTTTGTTTTACATGTAAGTAGTCTTGAACATTTTCCAGCATGACATTACATAAATTTTACTAACCAATAATAAAGAGTAGCAATTTTAGAATATTTCAACCATGAAGGACCATTCAAATTGATGTGATTAGAACTTGCGCTTGACTGCACATACACCTGAAATGTCTGAGTATGATAAAACAAATGGCCACAGTAATGTATTCCAGCTGATTTTGCAGAAATGTACACTAGTCCTGCAAAGACAACCATTCTCATCCATAGATAACCCCTGTACCCAGCAATTATAGCCCCATCATTGAGTGTATATACTTCAGATGCCAGATTGTAGTAAAAATAAATAAATAATAGATATGGACATGCAATACACTTCGATTTTATTTTCATACAAACTCACAGTAGCCACAGTAAAATATTCCAACTTATTTCATAAAAATGCACACCAATCCCACAAAGCCAAACTGCTTATACTGACCAAATAGCCACAGAACAAGTTACTTTCATCCAAGACACAGTTATAGACTTAGGGCATTGTATCTCTCTTAGATATAGACACTTTGCTTTGTACTCTTCATATGATTGTGGCAAAAATAAAACCTCTCAATATCTTAGTACAAGAAATAGGGGCAAAGGCAAAAAATAATGGAGAATAAAGGCCCGGGGAGTACTATACCTCCAATGCAGACTATGCCCCACAATTCCTTGATTTCATAAGCAAGTATTATCTGGATTAAATAGTTAAAGAACCCACTGAAGATCAAAATGTTCTTGAAATGGTCCTTATGACTGTGGCAAGTATCACACATGTATACTCTTACTCTTCCCCAAAGAAATTTTCTGATCACAAATTGGTAATCTCTCTTCAAAGATGGTAGACTATAACCAGCATGTTGTTAGTTCTGACACTCACCTCACACAATAATGCCTGGCATAAGTTCATAAATTTATAGGTTCATAGGTGATTATTAGGTTAAATACTCCTGGGGATGCTTTTTATGCCTAACTTTGCTTTCCAAATGTATCTGTCACATTGATACTCTAGGGTTGTTTATGGGGTATATATAGCCTTGGCCATGGATGGTTAGGCACCTACAGCCAGCCTCTGTGTAATAGAGATACGAGTGCCAGACCAGGGATAAATTTCCATTTTCCCATCAATTGCTTCAAGCTACACTTAAATAAGGTTAAGGAGAAGTTCTGCTTTATATGGATGGGAACCCCGTTCCAAAGAAGAAGTAGTCTCTGCTACATATGTCTGCCCTTCCAGCATGTCCTATTTATGTTGCAGGCTAGGTTTAATTCTCTAGATAAGGTAATTCTTAGGCTCTTTATTTTACAGATGTGCAACAAGTCTATCAGAGCAGGATCAGAGGATGCTTTGCATGCCAGATATAGATGACCTGTCAGCAGCCTGTAGAATGCTGAATGCAGAAGAGAGGGCCTTGTGGTGATCTATGTAGAACAAGTTGTTTATGCCCTGTATTCTTTTTGTGAAGAATGTCTCCTCCAGTTTGTCCATATGCCTGGGGAGGTGCATAACAAAAGGGGTGTTGTATTCAATGATTGGTCTGATGAGAGCCAAGTACAGCAGAACTATGACATCCTCAGATCTAGATGCCATACCCTTGCTTATAAGTTGTGCAATATAGAATGATTTCCTTAACCACCATGGACATATGATGGTTAAAGGCCAGGTTGTTGTCTACATAAGTTATCAGATCCCTGACCACTGGGTTTACTTTTAGGGGTGTATTGTCAATGTGGTAGTCTCCAGGGGTTGTTGTCTTCCCTAAGGATATTATTATGCATTTATTAGCATTGAGTTTAAACTATGGCTCTTGCACCAGTTATTTGAATGCATCAGGCCTTCTTGGAGGGTATTTGTGTCATTGATGGATTCTATGAATGCATCCAGTTTGCAGTCATCTGCAAACTGCATTAGACAGAGACCACAGGCATTGACCTTAACCTCAAATAAATAGATGCCAAATAGGAGTAGCCCCATCAGTGAGTCCTGAGGGATTTAGCTAGTGATTGTCCTCTTTCTGGTGGTAGGCTCCCCTATCCTTACTTCTTAGGTCCTATCTGTGAGCCACCTGGCTATCCAGTGGGTAACATAGGGGTTTATACCTAATTTCCTAGAAAAAAATAAGCCATCTTACTGTGAGGTATTTACAAAGTTCTTGCCTAAACTACAAAGGCCTCTCAGATGAAGGTTTGGTATACAGGGCACTCAGAATCAGCAGGCAAAAAAAATGCACATGCACAGACACTATCGGAAACAGAACTACTAAAAGGAGTAATTTGGGTGACAGGTCAAAGCCCTTAAGGCTGCAAGTTGGAGACAGTACATCTGGTAGTGTCTTAATCACCGATCACAATAATCAGATACACAAATGCACCACTCACCAAACTGAGCAAACACAGAGTGGCAGTTATCTCTCTCTCAGGGGCCATGATTTGCAGTGTCACTAGGGTGTCATACCCCTTCACCCAAATTACATATGCCTCCTTGGATTACATGAAGGGGTACATGATAGAGCTTTCAGAATATGCATCTGAAATTAATGTGAAACTAGTATTAAGCAGTATTCTAACACTGACAAGAATGATGCCACAGTATAAACAAAAGATAACTCACTTCAGTTACTGGCTTAGTTATTGGTATCATTCTAAGGGGGATACAATATATATAGCAGCCTGGAAGGAGATGATCAACAGCCTTGGCTGCTTTGCTAGGAATGGCCTGCACCCTTTCCTTATTACTTCCACAGATTGGACATTACCTTTTCCTCCCCAACAGTGCCTTTTTCTATGCAAAGTCAATCTACTCAAATTACCTGCATACCTAATCAAAATCAAAATTATATAAAGGTTGCACTGTTCAATGCTAGAAGCCTATAAAAGAAGTTTCACTCCTTAGAGGCATATTTTAACTCTTAAACATATAGATATATGCGTAGTTACTGGAGCATTGTTTCACAATAATGATAGTCCCCCACCACCACAGTTCAGACTTTCAGTGCCTTCCACTCTTTCACACCCAGCATAAAAATGACAGTATTTTTGGAAGGGTGTCTATGTATTTCTAAGAAGCCATTTCTGCTGCAGACTTTTACACCAGGACAAAGGCCTTGAGATTCTTCATATCCTTCTAATGATAAACAGAATGCTGTACCATATCATAGTCAACCACTGCACCTCCTTCAATTTACCTGCAACAGTGCTAACAATAACATCTACTCATCTCCGAGGGCATAGCCAACATATTACTGGACAAATTCAGCTCTAACTCTGCATCGCTAGACACACTGGCACTCCTCCCTATCCAGCCTAACACCATTCTCTTGGGTAACTTCAACTATCCCTCCAATAGCTGGGAAACCTACACTACCTGAAATAAATATGCACAATAGATACCTGGACTTCATTAAAACTCTGCCCTTGACCAACTGGTTTTAATTCCAACTAAAAGTTCAAAAATATTGGACCTGGTTCTTACCAATATTACCAGCATATGCTTAATACATACAATTGCCATGACATTCATCAAATCTGACCACTATTTGGAAACATTGCCTATGAGGGTGTAACCTGACTTGCAACACAGCTCTAAGACAAACCTAATACAGCTGACAGATGACCTGATAAATTTTAAGCTCCTTTCTCACTTTGATGACTCCATCTTGCAAATTTCCAATTTGTGGATATTTTTTACATCCACTTCAAAGCATGCATTAATGCATCTGTCTCTATAAGATATAAATGGAATGTCAAAGTCAGGAATATGCCCATATGGTGGAACACTTGCAAAACCAAGCTATAAAACAAGAGGAAGAGACTCACAGCCCATAAATACATACTTAATACACCATCATTCAGAGATGAACTGAAAAAGATCAATAAACAAATGAGAAACTAAACCAAATCCTCCAAAATGAAGTACAAGTTGAAATTTTTTGCCTCTGCTAAGGGCAATGACAAACCCTTTTTCAGCTGTGGCAGAAACCTTAGAGGTAAATCTCAGCAATGGTCAGAGTTAATACATAACAATAACACCTATTCATCCACTGAAGACATAGCCAACATATTACTGGACAAATTCAGCTCTAACCTTACATCACTATTTCTCCCTAACTTTCCCCGATGTACTAGCACACCTACACCACCCCTTCTGATCAACTCTGAACAGGTCATAAATGCTTTCGCCAAGGAAAAATACACTTGTTTTGTGGGTCCTGATAATGTGCCAGGCTGCCTTCTTGTAAGTACCAGGCATTGTCTATTCAAATTCAGCCTGTCTATTGGATTTGTGCCAGAGGAACAGAGAACTGTAGTAGTCATTCCGATCCACAAGGGGGTCCATTTCTGATCCAGGAAACTATAACTGTAGGTATCACTAGCCTTAACTGCAAAGCAGTAGGATGCATCAAAATGGGAGTTTTTAAGAATGGCATAGGCAGTCTACAAGCCCCAGACAGAAGCCAGTTTGAGTATGTTAATGATATGTGCTAACTCCTGAATCTAATGGCTTCTTGAACACATCGTTAATCAATAGACTTGGCAAATTAGTTCACACTGCCTACCTGGTCCTGGCCAAGGCTTTTGATGTCATCCCCCATTCTGACATTATTGACAACTCAATCAAACTAAATGTCAACCCATATGTTATCCACTGCACAGCAAACTGGCTAACTGACAGAACCCAGTCTTTTAGTGTGGGAGGTATACTGTCTTTGAAAAGTGTAGTTATAAGTAGTGTCCCCCTTCCCCCCTGAGACTGATCCTAGGACCACTTCTCTTTGTTATTTACTTCTCTGATGTCAAGGCTGACATCAGTGACCTGTGGGCTGACAAAGTCTGCAGATGATGGCAAACTTGGTTCATAGGTGTTTACTAGGCTAACGACTACAAGGGCCTTTTTAAGCCTAACCATGCATCCCAAATCTCTGACAAGTTCTGGTACCCTTGATAAGTGTAAGCAGGGACTAGAGAAATGAAACATTTACAAGCAGGGGCCTGGGAGATGAACCATTTACAGGTTTCCTGTTTCTATTAGACACATGGGTGCCATACCAGGGATGGATTTCCTGTTCCCCATCCAATTTTCCAAGTTACACTTGAATTGGGTTAGGGAGAAACTCTGCTTCACATGGATGGGGAGTCTGTTCCAAAGACTGGCTAGTCTTTGAGATACATACCTGTCTCTCCAGCAGGTCCTATTTATATCACAGGCAAGGTTTAGTAAGTCTTTAGAATGGGTAATTCTGATACTGTTTGTTTTGTGGATATGCAGGAGGTCCATCAGAGTGGGATCTAATGACACCCTGTATGCCAGGTATAGAACTCCCCTCAACAGCCTGTAGGAGACAAAATACAGGGATAGAGCCTTGAGGCAGTCTGCATAAGACATTTTACTTATGCCCTGTATTCTTTTAGTGAGAAACCTCCGTGGATGTTCCAATTGTTGGATATGCCTGGTTAGGTACATACCAAAGGAGGCATTGTACTCAGTGACAGCTCTGATGAATGCCAAATACAGTGGAACAATGACTTCCTCGTACATAGATGCCATACATTTGTTTATAAGCTGCACAACATAGAATGATTTCCTCACTACTGTAGACATGTGACTCCTTCCTAGAGAACATTTGAGTCGATGTGGGATGCAATGACAGCTCCTAATTTGCAATCATCTCAGATTTAGTCAGCTAGAGACCACTGACATTGGCCTTCACTTCAAAGAAGTAAATGCCAAAAAGGAGTGGTTTAAGGACTGATCCCTGAGGAACTCCACTTGTGACTGCCCTCTTTGTAGAGGTGGACTACCCAGTTTTAACTTCCTCGGTCCTGTGTTTGAGCCAGTTGACTATCCACTGGGTGACATATGGATTTGTACCTAACCTCTTGAGTTTGTCAACAATGCCTGAGTGGGGTATCATGTCAAATGCCTTGGCCAGGTCAAGGTAGGCAGTGTGAACTGTTTTGCCCTCATCCATTGCTTTGATGACCTTCTCAAAGAAGTCCACCAGGTTGATGACCTGCCTTTGATGAAACCGAACTGGGTTGTGTCCAGTGTCTGGAGGTTTGCTATATAATTATTGATCATTTCCATGATAATTCTTTCCATTGTTTTGCATATAAGACTAGTGAGACTTATGGGTCTGTAGTTTCCAGGGTGTTTATATGGCCCACCTTTGCGCAGAGGGATAACTGTTGCTGTTCTCCATTCATGATGAGCTGTCATTAACCCCCCACCTGACTTCCCAACTCTTCAGGAGGGACTAACATGCTCTGATAAGTGGCCTGGACCATGGTGTAAAACAAATTACCAAGAAATGCAGCACTGTGACCACAGGAAAACTGGACACCCATACACTTACCAAACAGGTGCCACTCCTTTGCAAATTTAACTCAACCATGAATGACGTAGGCACTTTTATTGACAATAAACTATTTCTTCCAGAGGTAAGGACGTTAGCATCTCTATCTACCCCTCCTTCATCAGGCTCATAATTGAGTAAAATGGTCCATTTGCTATGTACCTGCCTAAACATATGACCTAGCTTGAGAGATCATAGCATTTTCTCATTAAGATAATCAAGGGTTTGACTGCCTTGAGCTACCCAAACCATCTTAAAGCACTTTCTCTCTTTTCTGTTTCCAACAGACTCTTCATAGGTGACCCCAATGTAGTGTACAAAGCTTCACTGAATCCAGTCCTGTGAGACCTTGTGCACATCTGCAAAACTAATAATGCCTTCAAGACGTGTTCAAAAGATTTTAACTTACACTGAAACGTAAATAGGACTTGGTGGTGAGAGAGATATATATATCCCAGAGAATCAGTCTATTATGGAATGCTTCCTTTAGATGTAAAGTAAAATAGTGCCTTGACCCTAATTAAGTGCAACCTAGATAAATAAATGCGTAATCATAAATACACCCAAATCTTACCACTCAAGCTGTCATGGAAAGGGTCAAAACTAGGTATAAATTAGTCATGGTAATAGATACCTACAATTCTGAGTATTGTGGCTAGGCTACTAGTGGTCCTCTGGAGCAACAGCCTAGTATGACCTATGAACGTACAAACCTATGAACTTGGTTTTGACAACTGATATAGCTACAGCACCTGTAGAACCTAAAGGGGTGGCTGCCAGGACAGCAACCCATTGGGAAGTGTGGTTTGATGAGGGTACCTCACTTCAAAAAGCCTCTGATGTTTCTAATTGTCCTATTAATTAAGTATGGCAGGATTCCTATAATGCTGCTGATGACTTTATTGTAATAACCCTCCATTTGAGGTGAATCACTTCTGAGATCTCTGAGATTTCCAGAGAAAAGGTTTCTCAAAATGTTATATGGTGTAGGTCATTGCGTTGGAAAGCAGGTTGTGCACTAGTGTCTCAGGAATCCCTCAGCTTCCTAGATGGAGAAAATGCTCTTCTGAATAATGCTGGGACAGTAGATTTTCCTGGGACATCAGCTACATGATTCTGAGAAAAAGCCATTCATTGTGGCTCCTTTCCTGAAATTCTTCTACTTGTTATGGTTCATCTTCCTCCTGGTTGGAGTCAGAGGTTATCCTTACAGTTGTGAGGGCCTGTGATGTCATTACATTGCAGTTGGTGCTGTGGGTCTGCAATGCTCATTGGATTTGAGTAAATGTTAACCCTAGTAGGCTGATGGCCTAAGCTGGCATGGAGCTTAGTGTATCCAGTGCGCTTGAAGAAAACCACATAGTCTGTCAAGACTGTGGCACTGAAGTGTAGGGTGAATTATAAACAGCTGGGGAAGTCGTTGATGTCAGCCAAAAACTGGTTGAAAGTTTCCAAGTGAAATTTCTGTAGAGTAAAAATCATGGTATAATGGAAATAGCATGATCGATGTGGTCTTCATTTTGACTGTGAGACATACTAAGATTCCCATCTGATTAAACTGCATTTGTGAAATGGAGGGGGCATTCCTATGGCTTCTCTTGGCTATCCAGCTGCACTGTCTGTAACATCTGACACAAAAATCGAAGTACCTGTTTCTAAAAAGGGTCTCCATGGTGTCCAAGTTAGAGGTACCAAACACAAAAGTATATTCATTGGTTTCTGTCTGTGGAGCCCAAGAGTAGCCTGGATGCATAATCATGAGGCAAGACTTTATATAACCAGTCAACATATATTGTGATTAAAATGCAGGCTACTTTAATACCAATTTCATGAATCTTATGTCGGAAGTCGACAGTCATGTATAAATGAGTAGGACTCCAGGACTGTTGCGTTAAGCATGTATTCCAGGTCGATCGCCAAAGGTTCAGTGGCTGATTCTTCACTGCCACAACTGGAGATAGTGGGGGAGGGGAGGCTCGGTTCCATACCTCTCAACTGTCAAAATTTTCTCAGAATGTCCAGATTTTTGCCTCAGAATTGCAGTTTGTTCCTCACGAAATTGGTGGTTTTATGGCAAATCGTTGGGATGATCTGAGGAATGAATTCACTAAATAATGAAATACATTTGAGTTTCAGACTTCATATACTTTATAAAAAGGATATTAACACAAACCTCATTATTCCGGCTACTTTTTAAGCTTATAAGAGCAATATTTAAAATCTGTCCCTATTTTTGGGCCTGCATCCCCCATTATGTTAGGCTTTGTCTGGATTTCTTGGTCTAAGAGGCTGACAGGTATGGTGGGTTCTGATTCAAAGAGGTTCATGAATGCCAAACATAGTTGGGGTCCTCAGCTATTCCACAAGTAGAAATAATTCAAGGTCAGTGTGTATTAGTCCCTCATCCACTAGAAGACAGATGGTGTTATATGCATCACCATACACCTTTTGGATGTCCTCTAGATAACATGATACATAAGACTCAGGTTCCTTGGGATTAGGTCCATTTTGTCAGCCTTTTCACAGATCTCATGACTCTAATCCTTTATTTCCTGTTAAAGGTCTTGTGTATCACTGATTCTTCAGTTTTTTTTATAAAGAACTGTCAGATAAGTCTTTGAGCTCCATGATTTATCTTTCACAAATCCTCTTGAAAGTGGTCAGAATGGTATATATGGTGGGGAAAAAAAGCTACTTTGGCTTTATTTCCTGCATTTTATGCATGTTGCTCTCATGAAACCAGACTTTTAAGTTTAAATGTCTGACATTTAATTGATAATGCACAAGGTGCCATCTGGGCAGAATATTTTGCTGAGAATGAAAATAAAGCCTTTCAAAATGATTTTGTGTTCATCCTGAGACAGGGTTCCAAAGCTCAAGTTCAAAATCTCGATATTGCTTGGGCATTTGAGCTTACTACTTTACTTTTTTTGTGTTGGCACAAGGGTGTGCTTTTATGTTAATTCTGTCATTCCATGGATCTAAATTCCAGTTTGTTGCTGTTGTGGGGATGTACCTGGTGTCAAGTAGACTGCCATTATCTGCTCCCCACTGTCCAGTATCAGAGGGGTAGTGGGAACTCTGTGTTTGTTGGTTGACCCATGCTGATTGGCCAGTCACATGAATCTCCTGTGGGGCTGCTTTCTGGATCTATGCTCACTGTTGGCACATACTGTGCTGGTCATGTTCTCTTTGGTAGAAGATGGTTTTGCTCTTTCATGATGGTGCTATGGTCAATAGGGGCAAGATGTTCAGACAAGTTGAGCACCCTCTCATTTCATTGGGTACACATCCTGAGTTGTACATCTTATGGGCCTCTAAATGCACACTGTCTGATTTCCTGCACAATGGGTCATTACATGTTCCTTGTCAAGGTTATTAAGCAGTTCCTTTACTGGTAGAAAAACTCAGGCAAGATTTGAACAGTTGCTTAGACAGTAGAAAGAAATTTGTTGAATGCTCATATATCTGCTGGTCCCATTTAGATTCATTTATGTCTGTACTCTGACCTTGAACCAAATTGAAGGAATTCCTGAAAGGAATGCTGAGTTATTTAATACCAAACAGTCCAGGTAATTCAAAATGCCTATTTGGAGAGTTTAATTTTATGAGTATGTGAATGTGGTTTCTGTGTCTTATTTTCTTTGGAGTTATTCCTTTCGGTTTAATCTCACTTAGTAAGCTTTTCAGCATTCAGAAGGTTAAATCATATTTATCCTCAAGAGTATGTCACCTCCATCCTGTTATCCTTTGTAGGGTTACCACCTGTCCCACTTTATGAGGGACAGTCCCTCTTTGAGCAGTTGTGTCCTGCAAAGAAATTGAAAAAATGGCAAATGTCCTGAGATTTTTGGACAAACATATTTCCTATATTTTATGTAATAGTTGCATAAAACAGTTATTCCGTATCTGAAACACCTAAATGTTATAAGAAACAGAATAAGCAACTAAAATACTACAAGAATAAGCTTTTATTTAGGCAAAAAAAGTGAAGTTCTGGCCTTTGTGCTGGCTGTAACTATGTTTTGCCCTTCAAAATCTGATGTTTGTACCAAAAAAGTCCCACTTTGGGCATTTGAAATGGTGGCAACCCTAATGCTCTGTAGCTACATAGGAGCAAAATTCAAAAGTTAAACATACTAAAAATGGAACATACATTTAGGGTATAATGAGCTGGCCATCTATAGGGCTTCCATGCGAACCTCTGTGTCGGAGATGCTGGGTGAGCAGATTGGATTGACTGAGGAGATGATTTTTTGAGCTATGATACAGAATCGGAATTGCCTAGACATAATAAGGCCTTGTTGAGTCTAATTATGGAGGTTGCCAAAAAAAGCAATTATCAGAAAATGGAAATCAAAGTCTAGACCAACTTTACTAGAAGTATTGAATATAGTAACAGAGATAAAACAACTGGAATTGGGATCTTTAGAAAAGGGACAGAGCAAACTACATTGAAAAAATGGGAATTGTGGCAACAATATATGCAGAGAAGGAATGAGGTTTAAAAGGCAGAATCTGAATGAACCATATAATGCTTAACTGACAATGATTTGATAGATTATGTGATATATAATGTTTGCAACTACAGTTGTTTCAATGGTGTTTGTGATGTCTAATGTTTGCAATTATAGTGGTGTCAATACTGATTATTTTTCATTTATATAAATGTAAGATTGACTATGTGATAAAATGATAATTTAATAAAGCTTTTAATTGAAAAAACATACAAAAAGTGGAGATTTCGGTG
This sequence comes from Protopterus annectens, assembly GCF_019279795.1. Lineage (NCBI taxonomy): Eukaryota > Metazoa > Chordata > Ceratodontiformes > Protopteridae > Protopterus > Protopterus annectens. Next base: position 975,173,485 of record NC_056737.1, on the reverse strand, counting down.
AGACTAGGTATTCTAATATATATATATATATATATATATATATATATACACACACACACACACACACACACACACACACACACACACACATACACACACACACACACACACACACACACACACACACACACACACACACACACACACACACACACACACACACACACACACACACGCACACACACACACACACACACACACATACACACACACCATATAAAGGGTGTTAGGTAATACACATAAACACCTACTTTGAACCTTAAAAGTGAATGGCTGAAAACAGAGTGGATATTTTATAAATTACTTGTCAGTAAAGGAAGAAAAAAGATTGGTTAAATGTTATACTGTGGTCTTCACTTTAAAGAAAATGAGCACTGGTTTCTTTGAGCCTCCAGAAGAAAACAAAAAACTGAACAAAATTTGAACTAATAATGAAGGAAGTTCCAGCGGCTCAGTTTTGGGGCTGTGCTGTTACTTTCTAACTGGAAGGTGCAAGAAGGAACACAGTTCAGTTTCTTGTTCTTCATGTTTCTTGAAATAGCATTTCTTATTACACTGCCTATGATGAAACCAAAATGATGTCGTATTTGTTACTGTAATGCATGGGAGGTTTGTTTATATAATGCAAGATGTTCAACAACTGCGTTGTGCAAATATTTGATATTAAAGATAGTACCAGTATTTCATCTGGGTGTGAAAGTTCATGCCATAATCACTCTGGTATTTTCTCATAAAACTGGAACATTTGAATGAAAGACACCTTTTCCTTTCTTCCTTCTGTTTCATACCTGTGAGTTGTTATTTGTTTAAGAGTCACTATTCAGCAATGTACTGTATACATTGGTTTCTGTGAACAACAGGTGTGTCATTTGGTAAAAGGTAAAGGCATATCCCATAATATGCCCTCCCATGACAGATTTACCACAGCATGAGAATGGTACATCATCAAATCTAAATCCACCTTGATTGAAACTTGATCAACACAAATAAATTTGCATTTCTTTTTTTAACCATCTAATGCTATATACATATATGTGTGTGTGTGTGTGTGTGTGTGTGTGTGTGTGTGTGTGTGTGTGTGTGTATATATATATATATATATATATATATATATATATATATATATATATATATATATATATTGTCAGATTGTCTGTGCTATAAAGTATGTCAGTTGATCTTCAGAGGCTGACATAATAATTGGGTGGTGCTCATTAGAAGCTTAATATCTTAACCTTTTAATCATTGTGCAAGATACTGTATCAGTGATTTAAAACACAACTTAGGAGCTTGGATAAGTAAACAAACCACAAAGAATATAAAAACTGCTCAAAAACACTTAAGGCAAGGTTCATCCAAAAATACTTTATCCAACGTCAGGCAGGCTTATAATAACACAGTACAGTTAGCGCTTTCGTCCAAAATCAATGTAAGAACTACATCAGAGAAGTACACAAAATAAAAGCCAGTATAAATAATTTCAAATACAATGGCATCATTCCCCTTGTTAGTGATTTAAAGACACATTCTCCCCACTAATAATGCATATACATCACTTCAAAGCAGTGGTACATATAACATTTTCCATACATTCACATTTATTTATATATGCATATTTTGAAGTGGTGAGAGTTTGGATTTCCATTGTACTGCTTGTTGTCTGTCAGACAGATAGCTTAAGAACCAGGAGAGGAAGTCTTTGATAAGTTTAGTGAGGGAAGCGTATTAAGGAGTTTCTGATGGGTGACAGTGTCAAATGCTTTTGATATGTCTAAGAAGATTGATGCTACTTGCTGGTTTGAATTTCTCAGCTGATTGACGGTGCTAGAGAAATTAATTAGGGCTGTGGTGGTGCTATGTTTTGGTCTGAAAACATGTTGGGATGGAGAGATAAGGTTGTGAGATAACAGATATTTGAGTGTGGATACATTTTTCCATAATTTTGGCACAAGGGGAAAGTATGGCTATGCGTCTGTAATTGTTTAATTCTGTTGATGTTCCTCCTTTATGCAGAGTGGAGATGTAGGAAATTTTCCATAATTTTGGGACATATTGTTTTGCTATAGATCTATTTACTAAAATGGAGAAAGGCAGAGCTATGGCATAAGCTGACAGGTTGAGGTACTCGTTTAGGAGTTGATCAGGTGCTAAGGAAGAAGGTTTCAGTTCTTTCAGCATTGTTCTTATAGTGTTAGTTGGGATAGGTTTGAGGTCAAAAAAGTTGTTGTTAGTGTCCACATTAGGTGGAAGAGACAGAGGGGTGGAATTGTTCCCCTGTAACTAAAGAGAAGGTTGTGTTTATAAAGTAGGTGTTGATTTGTGAGGCAATACTCACGCTTTGGTTATTGGTTGTTGGTTCTGGAGTTGTAGCTTTACCTGGGTGGAGGAGTGAGTTAATTGCTTGCCAGAACTTTTTGGGATTGTTTTCATATTTGTTTTGCATAGTTGTATAATATGTTTTTTTGTCTAGTTTGAGTTGTTTTTTTGTTTGATTGCGGAGCTGCTGGTATGTTAGCAGAGTTTTATTGTCTTTTGTTTTTTGGTATTGATACCAGGTTTTGTTACTTAGTTTTTGAAGTTTAATGGGTTTTTTTGATATCCAGGGCAATCTCTTATTTTTAACACAGCATGTACGAGTTGGTGCTAAGCTATTTAGAATAGCTAGAAATGTGTCATTGAAGTATGTTACAGCCTGGTCAAGTTGGAGATGATGGAGTGGTGTCCAGTTGCATTTATTGAGCATGTCTATGAATGCTTCATTGGAGAAGTTTTTAGTATTTCATACGACTTTGTAAACTATGGTTTTGGGTGAGTTGAGCTGATGATGGATTAAGTAGGTAGGTGTATGGTCACTTAAATTATTTGGAAGGCATCCAGAGAGATAGTTGTGGGTGGTATTGCTGATAAGAGACCAGTCTAAGATAGAGCCCCTTTTGCTGTGTTTATGTACTTGTGTGGGAAACTGGATTGTTTGGGAGAAACCATGTAGATTTGTGAAGGCAGAGGGGTTATCACCAGTGCAAGTGTTCCAGTCTAAGTTGAAGTCTCCTGTAATAATGGTTTCATGGGTGTAGGTGGAGGCTGTCCAGGCTATCAGCTCCTCAGTGGCAGTGGAAGTATTCTTGGAAGGTATGTAAGTGGCTATTATGGTAATATTTTTCTTTGAGTTGATTCTGAGCCGTGTTACTAGAACTTCAAAGTTGTTATCATAAGGGTATTTGATGGGTAGGTAGTCTATGCTTAGGTTATTTTTGTAGAAGATTGCAACCCCGCCACCCTTCCTGATCCTGTCTAACCTGTGTATGATATAACCTTGTGGGAGTATGTCTGGGTCTCTTATATGGAGTTTTAGCCAAGTTTCTGTTGCTATAAGAATGTCTGGTGAGTATTGTGCAATGACTGGATGAAAGTCTGTGATCTTGTTAACTAGGTTTCTAAGGTTCATGTTAAGAATGAGAAGGTCTGTAGTTTTAATATGAGGAAGGGGTGGAATGGTAGCCATGATGGTAAGTTGTACAGTATGTAGCACAGGACTGTGGCGTACATCACCAATACGGAGAATCTGTGATAATACACATGCATGTTTGTGTGACAATTTGGAGAGTATGTGAAGGTGTTTGCTGACGTGGTTAGTGGTATTAATGACAACTACATGTTTGAAGTGGAAGTATGCAATAGGGGTATGATTGTAGAACTGGGGGGAGACTGCAAGGTAGGAGAGTGAGGAGTGGATGGTATTAGTATAATATAGTGTGGGGCTATGGACATGTTATATCTGTAAGTGACTGTAGAATGTTAGATAGTATGCAGATAGCAGTAGGTTATAGAGTGTGGGCAGGAGAAAGAGCATGGTGTGTATTCCTTTTAAAAAGTAGGTTACCTGGATGATGTGATGAAGACATAGGGAAAGAGGAGTGTTGGGGTAGTGTGGTGGAAGTAGTGTGATTAAGGACTGTTGCAATTAAGTTGCGTGAGGAGAGGGAGGAGTGTTACAAATAGTGTGATTGGTTACCTGAGGTGTGACTGGCAGATGGAGGCTAATACTTGATTGGAGGAAGTTAGGGGAGTGGTCAGCATTGGAATAAGTCTAGGTGATGCAGGGGTAGGTGGCAATGGGGGTAGGGTAGGGGAGCAGAGTGAGCCCGAATGTAATGAGGGTGAACGAAGCGGGCTGGCACTCCCTCACAGAAGAGTGCAAAGAAAAACAATCAGTATGAAAAGTAGAAGTTTTGGAGCTATAAGGTAAGTGAAAGCAAGGAAGAGGTAGAGGCAGAAAGGCAGGAGTGTAAGCAGATAGTTGCAGACACACTATATTTATGGCCTTGTTGTGTAAGTAAAACAAAGAAAAGCAAATCTATCTGAGGACAAAATACACCAAGTAAATGGTACTAGCCTTACTTTACAGAAATTCTAATGGGGAAGCAAATTTAGATGAGACAAGATACAAATACTATACTATTAGTTGTGCCACTTAGTGGCAAGAGACCAAGCTATAGTTGCCTGTAATGGGAGTGGGGAGCCCTTGCAGGTGTGCATGCTGGCCAAAGCAATGTTTAAAAATAACTAGCAAAAGTAACAAATATGCTATAAAAAGAAATATAAACAACCAGTCATAATGTTTAAAACATAACTATTAAGGACCATTTCTGCTAATAACAAGAAACTGCAAACATTCAGTCACCTATGCAGACTTGTCTGGTGGGTATCCTTAAGAGGTGTTACTCTTGGCTTGCATTAACTGTAGCGTAGCGGTGGTTTTATTTGTCAGTGTTGTAGTTGCTGGGGGGGGGGGGCGAGCTGTGCTGATACAGGCAGATCAAGTGTGCTATGCAGACTTGCCCGGTGGGTGTCCTTAAGAGGTGTTACTCTTGGCTTGCAATAACTGTAGTATAGCAGTGGTTCTATTTGCCAAGATTGTGCAAGCTGTGGTGGGGCCATATATCAGTGCCCCCCTCAGACCTGTTTAGGTCGCAGATCTGTTCTGTGAACAGGTAGAGTCCTCACTTTACTATACTTCTGATTTGTGCATGAGCTGTATTACACTGCAGTCCAGCCATACTTTGTCAATAACATGCAGGTGTAATCACCAAGGGCTCTAGTTGGTATCCTGCATCCCATGCAATATAGGAGAGGTATAAATGGAGGGAGGGAGGCATGTATACATGTTGTCTTTGGCTGTAGATACTTGAGTGAACCCATGTGCATTCACTTACTTAGTAGGCGGCCCAGTGGAATGTCCTTGTGTCCATCCATCCATCCATCCTCAATCTCTTTTCTCATTTTGCACATGTGGCCAGGGTTTCACTTCAGCAGTGGCAATCATCTCGAGCCAAAGTTTACACTGCCATGTGGTTAGCCCTATAACTGTAGTTCATTCTTACCTCTCATTCACACACACAGTCTCACCTATGGCCAACTTAGCATGTCCAGTTCACCTACTGCATGTCTTTGGAATGTGGGAGCAAACTGGAGCACCCAGAGGAAACCCACATAACTGCAGGGAGGACATGCAAACTCTGCACAAAAGGCACCCCAGCTGAGAATCAAACTGGAGACCCAAATGCTGTGAGGTGATATTGCTAACCACTGCACCACTGTGGCCACCCCCAATGGAATGTCCTTGTGTACAGGAAACAATATTGATCTTTTGGATGCCACATGTGGAATGGTGGGCATTCCCAGAGTGTTGTGTGGGTGCATTGGCTAACAGTCTATGTGTATTGCACACTACCTGACGTTTGATTGAATGGTAGCCTTTCCTAATTTACTGCAGTCTGTGGATACCAGGTGAGATCTTTATTGCCACTTGTTTGCAGTCTGTGGTTCCAAGCACTTCAATGAAGTGAGTAATGTCATATAAGCAGTACATGCTGGTTGCTCTCTCTCCTGGTATGTTGTAGAAACTAATATGCTCATCCATGTCTGGCAGCAATTTATTGAGAAGGTATCGAAGATTCTGCAAACTGATACCTATGATACACCCAATATGTCCCATATCTATCTCTGAAAGGTCTCTTAAGCTAGACTGGCAAGTAATAGACTTGCCTTAGTATCTACAGGTATGGAAATCCACATAATCCTCCCAATCCAATTTGTGGGTCATAGCGGTAAATTCACACCTGTATAATGTTTCAGTCCACATAAAATATGGTCCTGGAGCTGCTGGTTTTCAAATGATGAGACACTATCCTATGTTATTACAGTTTTTGCTCATGTCATCTGCACCATCACTGATGTATTGGCTACCCACTAGTGGAACTTATATTTATCAAACACTGATGTACAACAGTTGTTGTTGCTGCTTTGATTATTTTCACCAAATGCATTGCAAATGTTGAGATGCATTTTTGCCTTCACAGTCAGACACGACTACTTGTGTGACTTCACACCTGATGACTGTGAATCAGGCAGGTCTTCAGTAACACCCATTTGCAAAGTGTTATGCACTTTCTAGACTGATTCTTCATTTGCAAGTCATTACATGCTCATTTACATATCATTCTTTCAAACCTTTTGCCTTGTTTCCTTATACTATTATCTAGTTCTATGAATCAGTGTGCAGTAATTTCACTGTTATGTCTCTGAATTGCTCAGTTAGTACAGAACATAAGGTTTACCAGTAGATAACCCAAGAACATGCAATGGGGCTTATGCCTGCCCAGGCATATGCATGGTGGGCAGCACCATGATGCAGACATGGGCACAGGCTTTGTGCACTCCACTCGGAAGCTTACAGGGCACAATGGTACCTCATTGTCATGTTTTGTGGCTGATTGGCATACTATTGCACATTAAATGATCATGCAGAGGCATGATACCTTGTGTGACAAATGCACATCCACCCCCTACTCCTTTACTCATTTACATTGTGCTTGTGCAACTCTGTTGTGGCATTGGTTAACAGTGCACTAGGCATTGGTTAACAGTGCACTAACATGCTGCTTGGTGATGCATGTCATGTGTTCTTCATAATGAGCAGCAATGTGAATTTGCTATAATTTTCCTCTTGGTTTCAACCTCTGTGACAACTCACCACTGCCAAGCAATAAGTGATGTGGATATCCCACCTCTGGGCCAGTAATCAAGGAGCCTCAGTCCTCACCACTGTCACCTGTGGATGTGGGAACATTCACTGGGAGGATAACAGGTACACACACAGTATTCATATATGAATTGTAAGGAGTGTGAGTAGCCTAAAAAACATTGCTCTCTACACAGTCAGACAGACACGCACACAAACACAGTTGCCAAGTCTGGGGTTAGAACTTCTACCTAACTAGTTTATCACACTACAGCAGTATGCAGTTATGGGATGTGCCATAGAGATTACTGGACTAAAATTCTCCCAAAGGTGTATTTCACATTGGATGACCTCAGCAGTAGGGTTATGGGGAGGGCGGTGTGTGCATGGGCCATAAGCCATTCATCTAGGGGATGACACGCCACATGCAGCCACACACGGGATCATATGTCACAGGTACATGTATACAGCTACTAGATGACTACTTCCTTGTACAGTCATGTTGCACAGCTGGCACGTGCACCACATAGTCTGTGATGCTGACAGGTACTGGTCGCTAGTATCTGCAGTGAGTGACATCTGCACTTCATGTGTTTGGGGCACTTTGGCTGTGTGCTGGGTAGGACAGGCCTGGATGGCTTCTTGTCACAGTCACCCTCTTCCACACATCTATGTCCATCTACCTTTGGCTTATTATAGTGTGTTGCCCTTACATATATGTCTGTATTCCTATCCACTGTGTGTGCAAGGCATGAGTGGTGCATACTGACAAGTGTCTGCACTAACAACTGCAACTGCCAAACATGTCTGGTCCACTGGTGTTTGCTGACATGGCCTTCATGTTTTAAGTGTGTGAGCATGCCCAGTATGACCTCTCAGTAAGTTGCTGACTGACATTGCCTTCATTGTGTGAGCATGCCCAGTATGACCGTCTGTATTGCATGTGTGGATCAAGTCCAGGTATTTTGTACTGCAGTGCTGATCTTTGTGTTGTACACCAACAGGTAGCATGCTGTGTCTGCAGGGTATCCATTGATCATTTGGCATTGACTGTTGCTACATTTCTGCATAGCAGGGGGGACACCTGACTATTTCTAAATTTCTACACAGGATTTGGGGGGCACACCTGACTGTTACTGTATTTCTATGTAGGATGAGGGGGCACACCTGACACTTGTACACATTTGTTAGGACTGTACTGGTATGTCAGGTACTCCATTTCTGTCTGTAGTCTTACCTATTGTGCTGGCTAGAGGCATACCAGTGTACTACAGTTCTTAGCTTTTAATTACCTACATATTAGTTTCTGAATTCCTAGCCTTCACAACTGACATCCCACTGCCTGCTGTAGTCTGTCTGTGTAGGCCTGGGGGGAGGTTACCCATAGCCCTCATTCAGAGGCCATAGTACAGCATTTGTTTGTGTTTGTCTACACCTATCCTGCTGGCTGTGACTGTTGTTGGGTATGTGACCCCCCCCCTCCTGACTGGCATGTGTGAGTCACTTACCTTGTGGCTGTCCCAGTATTGAAGGTGGTGCTGCAGGGCTGCCTATGTTGGATGCACATAGTACACTCCATACACATGGTTAGGCACAGGTAGTGTAATGTTTGGCATCCCTTTTACTGTATGTGAGAGTCAGATAGAGGTGTTATTCCCTGTGTCTCTCCTGTGCCAGTGTATGTACTATGTGTTTCCTCTTTGCCAAGGCCAGGGCATACTGGGCATGCCTCCTTCTGCCTACTGGGGCAGGCTCAGGTTGTTTCTCCTCTGGGTCACTCTGTGCCTATGCAGGCCTTGGCAATGGTGGTAGGGGTGGGTTGTGTGGCCCTGCCCTATGCTGTTCCTGCTGCAGCTGTTTCCGCAGGATCATATTGTGTAGCATGGAACATACAAGGACAATTTGGGTACATGTAGTTGATGAGTACTGCAAGGCTCCACTGGCTGTGCCCAGGCACCGGAACTGTGACTTGAGCATCCCAAAAACATGCTCTATTATGATTCTTGTTTGTGCATGTGCCTCATTATGGAGTTCTTGTTCAGGTGTGTGTGCATTTCTGATGGGTGTCATCAGCCACGGCTCCAGTGAATATCCAGTATCCCCCCACTAGGTGACCATATGGGATGTCCCCATTGGTAAATCTCTGGTACAGCTGTGTCAGATGCCAGATGTGGGAATTGTGATAGCTTCCAGGGCAGCCAGCACACACGTTCATTATTATGCCCTGGGCATCGCACATGACCTGGCAGTTGATGGAGGGGAAGCCCTTGCGGTTGATGTAGATCCTACCCCACTCACCGGGTGGTGTTTTGATGCATATGTTCATGCAGTCTATTGCACTGACTACCTCAGGGTATTCTGCTATTTGGTGGAAGAGACACATATTGCTGACCAACGCCTCACGGGTGATGGGGAAATATACGTGCTCACCAACATGTGCTGACATGGCATCCAGGAACTGGTGGAGTACCCTGGATGCTGATGCCTGTGAAATCCCCATCATATCCCCAGTTGGTGTTTGGAATGTACCTGTAGCTAGTATTCTTAGGCCTACACATACCTTGGTATCCACTGGGGTGGGTTCCCCTCTGTTAGCTTTATGTGTGAGGCGTGGCTGGCACAGCTCAACAATTTGCTGTAGGAGGTATCTGTCCACCCTATAGCACTCCACTATCTCCAGCTCATGTAACCCTTGGTAGGTTACCCTGGGTCTGTACACTCTTCTCCATCTCCTTACTGTGGGTTGTTCGGCAGCATTCACATCCTCACCACCCTCAGCCTCTTCCACAAGTTGTATTATAGCTATTGCAGCTCCTAACATTTTGCTGTTGTGAGTGTTAAAAGTTCCCCGCTTGTTTACACCGGTGGTGTAGAGTGTAGGAAAAACCAGAGGGGTAGGTGTTTGCATAGTTTATAGTAGTGCTCTGGTATGGGCTGGTCTGCTGCCTGTGTAATTGTCTGGTTCTGATACGTTTCACCTGGCAGCTAAGCTAGTACTCCTTGATTACCTTCCTACTGCTGTTTTCCCTTCCCATTGCCCTTCTGTTTAAGCCCAGAGGTGCGCCACACAGAGTACTCAAATGTGCACACTGCTGCTATTTCCTGGTTTAACTTCCTTTTTCTTCCTGTAAAATCTGGTGCATGGCACGCACACCTACTTACACTTTGTAAAGAGCGCTAGGCAGGTTTAGACATACCCCCTAGCTTATCTGTGCTAAGCTAGGAGCAAACCCGAGCCACAGGGCTCCAGTCCACTTACAGTATGTCTGACACACCCACCCATGATGTCACCTAACTCCTAGGCTTGCACCAACCTATTCCTACTCTTACACTGTTGGGACCGGCCTCATATCCTGGGGAAAACTGGGATTCACTATCCTTCCGCTCATTTGCATAGGAGTGCCTGCTAATGCATAGTTACATGTATCACACTGATTCTCCCCCTTAGCAACCACTATTCATTGGCCAGGTTGCCTTTTGCCTGCCATTGACTTGCATGGCAGAATACTAATTTTAGTTAAAATGCTTGTTTTAGGTTTATTTTCTTATTTTCCCACCGATCCCGTTTGCATGCCACTGCCCCATGCTTAAACAGCCGAGATCGGTGAAAATAAAATAAAAGTTGAATTTTTTTACTTTTTGTATTGTTTGCAATGCGAATGGCCTTATACGTGGCCATTGGCATGCTTCCTCAATGATATGCAGCCTTTATTTGGTGCTGTCATGTCTCCATTTTGAATTTTACAGAAATGTACTCGGTTACTAACCAAGTACATTTCTGCAGATTGCACTAGTCCTGCATGGCCTGATTCCAGCTTCCTGGATAGCAGATTTACCTCATTTGCATGTTTTTTACCTGCAAATGGGGTAATTTGCATACAGAGGCTGGGAACGTGCAGGACTAGTGCAAGAGTGCTCATGCACGTAAAACGAGCACATACATGGATCGCTCGGCCGCCATATTGCCAGCATTACCTCTTACATTAATCATACAGGGCTTGCTGAATCCAGGGGTGTGTATTAAATCAGTATGTTTATTTCTTAGCTTACATTTTGTCATAAAATAGATTAAAAGTCAAAGAAAATAACTGGTCCTTTGGATTACCCCTCCCCATTCAACTTGTTCTGTAGTTCTTTTCTCAGAGTCTAACTTACTCAGGTAGACTGTAAAGGTCCTGTTTGATAAGACACCAAGATCCACTGTCTACATGGTGTGTCACCAGATGGATCTCCCTGGCTAACAAGTAAATATATTCCTAAACTCTTATGCCTGGATCTTCTGTACCTGGGTAGGAGATGGCTGCACATTTTATTTTTAATTTTATTGTACTTATTTTTATTTTTATGTCTTTTCTGTCTCTCTTCTTTCCTGTCTTCCATGCATTTGATTCATACCTTACTCTTCTTCACATCCCATGCCGACAATTGTACATACTACAAATACTTTGTTTTTTGTATATTATTTTCTCCAGGGAAACATTTTACTGTATGATGTTATGACAGTTTACAGGTTTTTCTCTTATTTATTTTATTGACTGAATTTTTAGGATATTTTCTATTGTGTTACTTTTCAACACTTTCAGCAGAGTCATCTTCTCTTCACCTCTGCCTCCCACCACTTATCAACCACACCTCATATTTCACATCTCTGGAATTATTTTGCTTCTATCTGTAACTACAACAAGCATTTCTCTGCCAAGTTCTCCTCTTACTTATTTTATTGACTGAAATTTTAGGATGTTTTCTACTGTGTTACATTTTTAACACTTTCAGCAAAGGGAGTCATGTTTCAATTGCCCTCTGCCTCCCACCACTTATCAACCACACCTCATATTTCACCCCTCTGGGATTATGTTGCTCCTATCTGAGACTGCAACAAGCATTTAACTGCCACATTGCTGAACTGGAAGCATTCTGTCCCAAGTCTTAGTGATCAGATATTAACTCACATCACAGTGTTTGCATATTTTATGTTTACTAGTGTCTGTTTTGGGGCTATATCATAACCGCGAAAGCCCATTTCAGCGAATATGTAAACGTCGACACATATTGCGCGAACCGTGAATACATCGAATGCCCTAAACCATGAAATTCAAAATCTCGAACCGGCATAGTTGGCCAACCCCACCGCTCATTACATACTACCCACCCAAACAAAATAAATAAACCACATACATACACTAACCGTAACCCTACTTCTAACCTTACACTAAACCTTACATACATTACTATCTATACACTTACCTTAACCCGCACCATAACCCTAACTATCGCACACTTACCTTAATGAGCTATACCCAAACAAAATAAATAATCCACACACATACACTTAACAAAACCCTACTTCTAACCCTATACTAAACCTTACATACATTACTATCTATGCACTTACCTTAACCCGCACCCTAACCCTAAGGCCCGTAACTATCTCGCACACTTACCTTACAGAGCTATACCGCAGAAGGGCCAACTATGCCGATTCGAGATTTTGAATTTCGTGGTTTAGGCCATTCGATGTATTTGCAGTTCGCGCAATATGTGTCGATGTTTACGTATTCGTTGAAACGGGCTTTCGAGGTTATAATATAGACCTGTTTTCATGCTGTCTGAAAATGACTATTCCACAGTTTATTTCTTGTAACTTTATTTCATATCAACTTTTCATAAATCCCATAACAGCAAGAAAAAAAAGAAAAATAAACCAGCATCTCTCTGTCATTCTTCAAACTAAACATGGTTTGATTTTCTGATACAATAACTGGAGTGGTACACAAAGCCAGATGGTTAATCCAACCAGTTTTGGGTTGAAAACCTGTTGAGTATTCAACAACGAGTGAGTATAATGGGAGTATGACTAGCTAACACTGTGAGCCACACAAGAGGCATGAAGCTGTAGTTACTAATAATACAGCCGCTAACAGTGCCGGATTTGTAAGCATTATGGGGACAAAACTACAGTAGAAAAATACCTTGAACTTTCTGTAGTGTCTCTTAGGTAAATATCTGGGTCATGTGAGACATAATGACCTTGTCATAGTCTAGTGTGGGGCCCCCTGACTGAATGGGGTCCTTTTAGGTCAAATTGATTCAATTGGCCTAAGGCCAGCCCTGACTAGTATTTTATTTATTTATTATTTATTTATTTAATTATTTAGATATTTATTTATTTAGTTTATTTATTTATTTATTTATTTTTCATTTGTTAAATGAGTTGGTCCAACTGAGCCAGAAGCCCAATGTCAGTGGGGAACAGAGGAGAAAATCCCCAATACACTACAATATACATAAATTCTAAAATGCACATTTGAAATTAACAGAGAAATAAAAGATGGTCATAGATAACAGAAACTGAAATTAATCAACAAAAAGGTAGATGAAGACAACTAACAGTCGCATGCAAAAAGTTAAATACAGGTAAAGATTACATTGTATTACAGAAACAAATTAATTTACCAATGTAGATACATGTTATGTAACATAAGAGTGCAAATACTTACTTAAATTTTAGTTACCAGTGAACTGCTGAATTTTGACAGAATTGTTAAGTCTTCAGCTGGTGAAGCAGAATTTTGACAGAATTGTTAAGTCTTCTGCTGGTGAAGCAGAAGACATTAGATTTAAGTTGTAAAATGAAGGTAATGATTGTCTAAGTGATAGAGAAAGGGGGGGGGTCACTTTACGTAGAGTCCTGGCAAGAGCAGGACCATGAGTTTTCTAGGAATGTTTTTAGCTCTTTTTGATATTATTAGTGTGTTTAATGTTTCTTAAAGAGAGGGGAGTTTGTTCCAGGCTTGGGACACTGTGCATTTGTATAAGAGTTTGCCTATGTTTTTGCTAGGTTTGTAAATATCCAGAAGATGTTGATTGGGACTATGGAGTGAATGGTATAGAAGGACACTGGAGAGGAGGGGGAAGGGCAGGCAGGAGGTTTATAAAGTACAAAGTGTGTGATTTGTAATTGGAACAGAAGCAGTAGCTGGGGGAATTCAAGCCATCGAAACTGTATTAGAGCAAGGCAGTGGTGGGATTTGCAGGGTTGGTTGCTGGCAAATCTAGTTATTTTATTATACGTTTGTTCAAGCTTGGTGATTAAAGTGGTTTGTAAATGTGTAAGTATTGGAGAGGCATACAGAAGGCAGGGAAGGAGGAATGCCTGAGCCAGAGAAGGTTTGGAGTCAGAAGAAAGAGATTTGTTTGTTCCTGTAGAGTAGCCCTAATTTTTGGTGTGTCTTTTTAATACAATGTTAAATGTGAAGGTTGAATTTTAGTTGATCATTGATTATGGTTCCAAGGAGCTTGGTGTGAGATTCACCTTTGATAATGGCGTTGTCAAGATATGAGATGTTGAAGGTGGTTTTGTGGTGGGAGAGGAATTTTGGTAGGAAGAGAAAGAGTTTGTTTTTTGGGGGAGGATTTAAGATGAGTTTGTTTTCTGTAAGCCATCTTTCAATGGTGAAGAATGAGTTTTAGGTAAGAGAATGAAGATGAGTGATGTTATCAGAAAAGGAGATGAGAGTAGAGTCATCAGCATATTGTATAAGAGAGGATCTGCAGCAAGATGATTGGAGGTTGTTAGTAAAGATATTGAAAAGAAGAGGCCCTAGAATAGCACCTTGGGGGGCACCTGTCTGTATAGGAAGGAAAGGGTAGCAAGAAGTTTGCCACCTAACAGACTGTAACCTGTTGATAAGGTGGCTGGAGAACCAGTGGATAGTGGATGTGGAGAGGTTCAGATCATATAGTTTTGTTAATTTAGAATGAGATGCTGTATCAAAGGCATTTGAGAGGTCAAATCATAGACAGGATACCAGTTGTTTTTTGTCTCTGAGACAGTATGAGTGAAAGACAGAAGTGCACTGGTTATACTGTGGTTTGGCCGAAAGCCATGTTGGGTGGAGGTCAGAATGTTTTCCTGGATAAGATATTTTAGAATCTGAGTATCTACACATTTTTTGAAGATTTTTGAGAGTGGAGAAATAATGGTAATGCGTCTGAAATTGGAAGGATCAATAGAGATTCCTCCTTTATGTAGAGGTATGGTATAGAATGACTTCCAGATGTCAAGGACAGTAGAGTCTTGGATTGATATGTTTACTAGCGTAGAAATAGGGTAGGCTATACAGTCTGCGAGGAGCTTAAAAAAGAGGGGAGGTAGTTTATCAGTAGAGGTGAACAAGGTTTAAGTTTAAGGAGAAGTGATTTGATGTAGGATGTGGGGACTGGTTCAAGAGAAAAGGGGGTTATATAATATTGGTAACAGAAGATGAAGTAGTAGGGGGACTGTTGTTGTGGTCAGTATGGGTTAGTTTGCAGATAGAGTCAATGATGTAAGAGTTGAGATGGCCGGCAGCTTCATGTGGAGTGTTGTTAGAGTAAGGCTTAGGGGTTGTCGGAATTCCAGGGTAAAGGATTTTGTTAATGTTGCTCCAGATTATTTGGATTAGAGTGTTGGCTGCTTTGGGCCTTATTATAGAATTTTTTTTCTTGTCATTGTTAATTAGCTTTTTGGTAAGGTTTCTGAGTTCTTTGTATTTTTGGAGGTGTGTAGGGGGATTTGTTTTTTAACCAGGTTTTCCAAGCACTGTCTCTTTTTTGCATAAGGGAGCGAGTGTCTTTAGTAAGCCAGGGGGTATAGCTGGCTTTCATTCTAATTTTCCTAAGGGGTGCTAGGGAGTTAAGGATTTCAAGGAAGATACGTTTGAATTCTAGTACTGCTTCATTGAGGAAAAGGTGACAGAGGATGGCCCAGTTAATGGATGATAGTCTATTGTTAAATGTTTCAGCACTGAAGCTGGAAAGTCTGCTGCAGTCCCTGTGTAAGTGGGGCCTGGAAATTTGGAGAGCATGTCTTTGGATATGTGGTGGGAGGGGGTTGGAGAGCATGTCTTTGGATATGTGGGGGGTGGGAGAGCATGTCTTTGGATATGTGTGGGGGTTGGAGAGCATGTCTTTGGATATGTGGGGGTGTTGGAGAGCATGTCTTTGGATATGTGTGGGGGGGGGGTTGGAGAGCATGTCTTTGGATATGTGTGGGGGGGTTGGAGAACATGTCTTTGGATATGTGTGGGGGTTGGAGAGCATGTCTTGGATATGTGGGGGGGTTGGAGAGCATGTCTTCGGATATGTGTGGGGGGGTTGGAGAGCATGTCTTTGGATATGTGGGGGGGGGTTGGATAGCATGTCTTTGGATATGTGTGGGGGGGTTGGAGAGCATGTCTTTGGATATGTGTGTGTGTGTGGGGGGGGGTTGCTCATGAAGTTACATAGAGTGCCAGGGCTATAGTAGAAATTTAGATCAGATGTAAGGATTCAGTCTAGGATAGAGCCCCTATTGGTATTTTTAGTCATGCAAGTGAATGTTGTGATTAGTTGATTAAAGTCATGGAGGTTTATGCTTATATTTAGGGAGTCAGTGGATAGATTTTTCCATTCAATGTTTGCATCACCAAGGATGACTGTTCCATAAAGTATATTGTATGAAATCTGTGACAGGATATGTTCGAGGATGGGAATGTTATTACCATGTAGGATATTGTTAGATGCTATAGCAAATTTTTTATGGGAGTTTGTGACAGTTGAAAATTAATTATTCAGCTGAGTGAAAGTTTAGGAGAGGAGTAGGTAAGGGGGAGAGGTTGAGTTGCTCAGAAAAGAGAATGGCAACTCCTCCTCCTTTCTTTGAGATTCTATCTTGCTGGTAAATGTTACATGTAGGAGATAAGACTTCATTGTTAGAGATGGGCTTTAGCCATGTTTCAGATAAGGTTAAGATATGTGGAGAGTAGTGGGCTATCCATGAATGGAGATTGGAGGTTTTATTAAGTAGACTTTGGATATTTATTGAGTAAAAGGTTATGTTTTTGGGAGTGGAGTAGAAATGGGGGAAGGCTGGTGTGAGGTGGATGAAAGGGTAGGTTGGGGTGGAGAGGGGGTGGGGAGAGTGGAGAAGTGGAAGGGTCAGGATTGCAGTGAATGTCACAACCTAGCAGAATAGTTCTTGCTAATAGAGTGAGTTGCAGATGATAGTAGTAGAAACTGTAGAATTTATTCTTGAGTTTTGGGGAGATAGGGGTGTGAGATAATATTTTGATTTTTGGGACCTCTTTGTAGGAGATATTATACAGTGATGGAGAGATTGAGAAAGATAGGGAAGTGACCTTATAAGTAGTAGGATGGATATGAGTAGGAGCTGGTTTAAGGTGATTGAGTGTAGTGTGGTATAAAGTTAAGAATGCAAGGAAGAAAAGTAGAAGGGTTGTAAAGAAGAGGTGGAGCATGACGTGACAAGTTGTGATTGAGAGACAGGATAAGCTGTAGGGAAATGTGGATAGATTTGTAAATTAATGGGTAGGTTTGAATAACCTTTAGGCAGAAACAGGATTAAAGGAACTAGGAGTTAGGAGAGAAGATGAAAGTAGCTAAGTTGGGTTGTATAGGAAAGTTAATGAATTATTTAAGAGAGAATAGGAAACGGTTGGGCAGGGTTGTGATGTAGGTGAGGCTTTGTGGATAGCTGGGAGAGGTTTGATAATGGGAGAAGAGCTAATTGGTTGATTAGCAACACCTTATTCACATCTCTGACATGAGTCAACATTCAAGGACATCCTGTTTTAGAAATACTTGAGTAGGCATTTTCAAGCAGAATCCTAAACCTTCTAAAAATTCAAAAAACAAAAAACAAACTGGTGAAAAAACCACCCTTGCAGGACCAGCACCTTTAAACTCCTGGATTCAGATAGATGTATGCAAAGATTCTTTATAATCCACAGGTTATGTAGTGAAACAAGAACGCCAATAAACGAAAAAACCGAAGTGAAATTTTATTAAGCTTAAAAACAAGCTTTTCGTCGGCGCTCTGCACCAACTTCCTCAGAAAACAAACTGCACCACACATTTGTCTCACTATAAATACATCACTACTCAACTCAGATGCGCCCCCTAGAGGCTCCTCTTTAAAAAAACACATAATTACACTTTGAAATTTTTAACTAAAAAGCGGCCAAAATATTCAACAATTTGGTATCTACTACTTATACCTGCCTTCAATGCTGGTAAACCTATAATACTCCAAATATTAAATTTTAAAGCCACCATGGTTACATATAAATACAAATGATCAAAAGTATCAATAACCACAAAAAAATTATAATATATATAAATAAGTATAAAAGTGGGAAGAAAATTCCCACAAGTGTTAATATAAATATTGGTATAAACAGTAAGTGGTAAACACAAAAATAAAAAAAATGGTAAGACACAAAAATATATTTCCGGGTGGCATTTAGCCACTCCAGGGGGCTTCACCTCACTAGGCTTCTCAATTTGAGGAAGCAACTGATGGAAAGCATACTATTAAGTCCAGGTAAATGGTAAGCTTCCAACTTAAGTTGCCACATCAACTCCTTGCATTCTAGTCTTAAAGAATCGGATCCCACAATACCCTCTTGGTTTAGCTGATCGATCACTGAAAACGAGAATTCGTGACCTGGATTATCTAATATGTGTTTGGCCAAAGCGTTGTCGACCTTCCCCTTCCTGATGGCATATAAGTGCTCGTATACCCATTCCTGTAGTTTCCTATTAGTCTTGCTGATATAGAAGCCTGGACAAACCGAACACTGGGCTAAATATACCACCCGATTACTGGCACAATTGAATCTTCCTTGTATGAGATACTTCTTGTCCCTTATGGAAAAAGCTGAACTTGCTTTAATATATCTGCAGTACCTGCACATATTACATTTAAACATCCCAGATCTGGGGGAGGCACCAGCAACTTTGGACTCCAGGATGTTTTTGATTTTGAGACCCCTCCTGAAAGTGACCTTAGGGGGTGATAATAGTCCAAATTTTCCTGTTAACTCGGTGGTTAATAAGCGCCAATTTTTCTTTATAATGGACACAATGTCCATTGCATCCAAGTTGAATGAAATTACAAAAGTACAATTGAAAGTATCAGACTCACTGGCAAGGCGAGGTAAACCTGAAGGCCCATTCTCCATAGTCCCCAAAATGGGGCGGAAGTGGCCATTGGTCCTCTTCCCCTGCACTTCCACACTCAGTTCTGCAACAAGATCAGCGGGGTACCCTCTGCTGACGAACATGCCAAAAATGAACTTACACTCCTCGTGAAATTTCTTATCTTCTGATGTCATGCAGGCAGCTCGAACAAATTGGCCTTTCACGATAGCCCTCTTTTGATGTAATGGGTGTTCACTGTCAAAATGTAGATAAGAATTCGAGAAGGTCAGCTTCCGATGTATGCTGGCCACAAGGCGATTTAAGCTCCTATATTTCTCTAGTTCCATGTCCAAATAGGTAATCTTGTCAGTGGCAAACTGAGATGTGAATTTCAAAAATTCTGTAGAGCCATTAAAAAACGACACCAAGTTGTTGACATCATCTAGAGTACCATTGAGGATGACAAAAATGTCATCCAAGAACCTAGTGTATAACACTACTTTCTCTTGGACCAAAGGGTTAGATAAAACAAACACCCTCTCCCAGTGGGCCATAACTAAATTGGCCACACTGGCTCCACAGGGTGATCCCATAGGGACCCTAATCAATTGGTGGAACCACCGGTTATTAAATGTAAAAAAGTTGCTGGTAAGAATAACCTCCAATAGCTCGCTGACCATTGTAACTTCTTCTGCAGGAGCATGGTGAAAAACCATTTCCAATTGGATCCACTCAACCGCCTCCAAATGGGGGATAGATGAATACCGTCAATGGTCAAAAGAATACAATCAGCGTTAAATGGAACAGAACCCTTTTCCAAGAATGCCCAAGAATCTAATATATTGAACTCTGTCCACATACTTCTTGAGAATCGTCCACCACCTTAGCCGCTAATGCTTCCTCTGGAACTAACCAGTTGCCGCATAGGTGGATCATAGATGTTCTTGTGTATCTTGGGATTCACAAGCAAAACTGGGATTTTAGTTGATGCCACAGAAATGAAATTGTATACATCCACATCTCTAAAGCCATTAATAAACATCTCCACAAAAAAATGACCGGATGCGGCACAAGCTGAGATTCAATTCATTCTTAGAAACCTCCTGGTAAGTATCAGAAGATGGAACAGCCAACATCCTGTCATTGTAGTCATTCATGTCCATAACCACCAATCCCCCTCCCTTATCAGGTTGCATAAGTCTAACTGATGCAAACCTAAGTCCCTCTAACAAGGCCCTCTCCTCCTTAGTGGTATTAAAAATGAGCTTGGCGCCTTGAATTGAGGAGGTGGCGGATGTCAAGATCACACAATTGTTCGAAAATTCTGACAGCTGGGAGTAATGGCGGATTAAAAGTAAGAGTTCTTGCATTTTTGGGAATCACCCAACAACAGTGACAGGTTCAACTTTCTCATGAAAAGTTTCAGGTCCAATATAGTCCTCCCAACACCAGCTTTGCAGGAAGGTATAAAAGTTAGACCTTTAGCCAAAACATCCACCAAAAGTTGGGAAAAGACAAACTGTGAAAAATTATAAATCTTAAAGTCTTTACCCGTGTTGTAAAGAATTTCCAAAGGTTGCGTTGGGGGTACTAAAGGAATAGCTAAACCATGATCTCTCAGTTCTTTCTGGTTTTGTATTTGTTCCTCGTCATTTGTGGCTGGGGGGAGGAGGCTCGGACTTGAACATTTTTGTCATAGTTATCAAGAGTCGGCTCTTTCTGGCTCGTGCCCAGCCCAATACTCATAACACCTTCCGTTGAAATTCTCTGGTTTGTTCGCCTCAATAAGGATCCATTCTCCAGTTCACGGAGGTGCATGGATTGACCATTAGTCACTGGGCTGGGTAGCGACCCCATGGTGGTTCTGCTATTCACTAGAAAATTCCCTTGAGATTTAGGGGGTTTGGGGTAAGCTACCCCGCTTTATGTCCCTCTGGAGTTTCTTTACTTTAGTTATAGTGGTCTTAGAAATGTGTTGGTCGATACTGGTAAAAACTCTTTCGTATTCATAACGATATCTGGAAAAATGAGTGTCTGATTTAATTTCCTCATCTAAATTGGAAAGTTCCATGGTTAATTGATTAATAGCTTCCTGATAGTGGGTGCAAATTAAGTTGATCAATTCATTCCCATGTCTATCAAAAGGTCAAGATGGAATTTTGACCCATCCTCCAAACCTGTGGGTATTGCTGGAGTGGCTAAATGCCACCTGGGAATATATTTTGTGTCTTACCATTTTTTATTTTTGTTTACCACTTACTGTTTATACCAATGTTTATATTAACACTTGTGGGAATTTTCTTACTTATATATATATATATATAATTGATACTTTTGATCATTTGTATTTATATGTAACCATGGTGGCTTTAAAATTTAATATTTGGAGTATTATAGGTTTACCAGCATTGAAGGCAGGTATGAGTAGTAGATACCAAATTGTTGAATATTTTGGCCGCTTTTTAGATAAAAATTTCAAAATGTAATTATGTGTTTTTTAAAGGGGAGCCACTAGTGGAGTAGTGATGTATTTATAGTGAGACAAATGTGTGGTGCAGTTTGTTTTCTGAGGAAGTTGGTGCAGAGGGCCGACGAAAAGCTTGTTTTTAAGCTTAATAACATTTCAATTTGTTTTTTTCATTTATTGGCGTTCTTGTTTCACTACATAACCTGTGGATTATAAAGAATCTTTGCATACATCTATCTGAATCCAGGAGTTTAAAGGTGCTGGTCCTGCAAGGGTGGTTTTTTCACCAGTTTGTTTTTTGTTTTTAGAATTTTTAGAAGGTTTATGTCTTCCACCACGCAGGTAGCCAGTGGCACCTCAGACCCAGGCGACTTAGCTATACTTATTAACCTCCTAACTGAGAAAGTTGATCATCTTTCACAGCGAATCGATGGGCTTTCACAAAGTGGTTCTTTGAGTCCAACGGTGTGCCCCTCCAGTGGATTACCGATGGAATCTCCAGCTTTGTTATCGGCTAGTGGAACCGGAGCTGACTTGAGAGTTGTCACCATCGGTAACAAGGCTTTACATAATACTGATAGCAGCGGTAAGCCTAATGGCATTTTGGGAGGCCATACAAGTTCAGGTGAGAAAATTGGAGCCTCTCCAGCTATTCTCGGTGAAAAGGAGGCACCAAGGAGGGGCTATGGTGAATTAGACTTGAACAATAGGTTGAATCGCCCCTTCAGTTTTCATAATGGGGAAGACACCGGTAATATTGATATTCAAACTGAAGGATTGTCCGATTTATCTACTAAGCTCAACAATTTCGACCAAAAATTATTGAGGTTAAGGAATTTACAACTTGAGGTATCCTACTTTGGGGAATGCTGACGTGCGAAGATCGTTCCGAAGGGGCTTTGCTCGTGGCAATACCCCACAGGTTTGCAGGATGGGTCGAAATTCCATCTTGACCTCTTGGCACTTTTTGATAGACATGGGAATGAATTGATCAACTTAATTTGCGCCCACTATCAGGAAGCTATTAATCAATTAACCATGGAACTTTCCAACTTAGATGAGGAAATTAAATCAGACACTCATTTTTCCAGATATCGTTATGAATACGAAAGAGTTTTTACCAGTATCGACCAACACATTTCTAAGACCACTATAACTAAAGTAAAGAAACTCCAGAGGGGCATAAAGGCCTACAAAGAGGGGGTAGCTTACCCCAAACCCCCTAAATCTCAAGGGAATTTTTCTAGGGAATAGCAGAACCACCATGGGGTCGCTACCCGGCCCAGTGACTAATGGTCAATCCATGCACCCCCGTGAACCTGAGAATGGATCCTTATTGAGGCAAACAAACCAGAGAATTTCAACGGAAGGTGTTATGAGTATTGGGCTGGGTGCGAGCCAGGAAGAGCCGACTCTTGATAACTATGACAAAAATGTTCAAGGCCGAGACTCCTCCCCCCAGCCACATTCGGGTCGGATGACGAGGAACAAATACAAAACCAGGAAGAACTGAGAGATCATGGTTTATCTATTCCTTTAGTACCCCCAACGCAACCTTTGGAAATTCTTTACAACACGGGTAAAGACTTTAAGATTTATAATTTTTCACAGTTTGTCTTTTCCTAACTTTTGGTGGATGTTTTGGCTAAAGGTCTAACTTTTGTACCCTCCTGCAGAGCTGGTGTTGGGAGGACTATATTGGACCTGAAACTTTTTGTGAGAAAGTTGAACCTGTCACTGTTGTTGGGTGATTCCCAAAAATGCAAGAACCCGTACCATATACCAAGTACTTTTAATCCACCATTACTCCCAGCTGTCAGAATTTTCGAACAATTGTGTGATCTTGACATCCGCCACCTCCTCAATTCAAGGCGCCAAGCTCATTTTAATACCACTAAGGAGGATAGGGCCTTGTTAGAGGGACTTAGGTTTGCATCAGTTAGACTTATGCAACCTGATAAGGGAGGGGGATTGGTGGTTATAGACATGAACGACTAGAATGACAGGATGTTGCCTGTTCTATCTTCTGATACTTACCAGGAGGTTTCTAAGAATGAATTGAATCTCAGCTTGTGCCGCTTCTGGTCATTTTTTGAGGAAATGTTTATTAATGGCGTTATAGATGTGGATGTATACAATTTCGTGTGGCATCACCTAAAATTCCAGTTTTGTTTGGGAATCCCAAGATACACAAGAACATCTATGATCCACATATGCGGCAACTGGTTAGTGCCAGAGGAAGCATTACGTATGCAGCGGCTAAGGTGGTGGATGAGATTCTCAAGAAGTATGTGGACAAAGTTCAATATATTTCGAGAGATTCTTTGGCATTCTTGGAAAAAGTGGGCTCTGTTCCATTTAATGCTGATTGTATTCTTTTGACCATTGACATTGTCGACCTGTATTCATCTATCCCCCATTTGGAGGCGGTTGAGTGGATCCAGTTGGAAATGGTTTTTCACCATGCTCCTGCAGAAGAAGTTACGATGGTCAGCAAGCTATTGGAGGTTATTCTTACCAGCAACTTTTTTAAATTTAATAACCGGTGGTTCCACCAATTGATTGGGGTCCCTATGGGATCGCCCTGTGGATCCAGTGTGGCCAATTTAGTTATGGCCCACTGGGAGAGGGTGTTTGTTTTATCTAACCCTTTGGTCCAAGAGAAAGTAGTGTTATACACTAGGTTCTTGGATGACATTTTTGTCATCCTCAATGGTACTCTAGATGATGTCAACAACTTGGTGTCATTTTTTAATGGCTCTACAGAATTTTTGAAATTCACATCTGAGTTTGCCACTGACAAGATTACCTATTTGGACATGGAACTAGAGAAAGATAGGAGCTTAAATCGCTTCGTGGCCAGCATACATCGGAAGCCGACCTTCTCAAATTCTTATCTACATTTTGACAGTGAACACCCATTACATCAAAAGGGGGCTATCGTGAAAGGTCAATTTGTTCAAGCAGCCCACATGACATCAGAAGATAAGAAATTTCACGAGGAGTGTAAGTTCATCTTTGGCATGTTCGTCAGCAGAGGGTACCCTGCTGATCTTGTTGCAGAATTGAGTGTGGAAGTGCAGGGGAAGAGGACCAATGGCCACTTCCGCCCCATTTTGGGGAATATGGAGGATGGGCCTTCAGGTTTACCTCATCTTGTCAGTGAGTCTGATACTTTCAATTGTACTTTTGTAATTTCATTCAACTTGGATGCAATGGACATTGTGTCCATTATAAAGAAAAATTGGTGCTTATTAACCACCGAGTTAACAGGAACATTTGGACTATTATCGCCCCCTAAGGTCACTTTCAGGAGGGGCCTCAACATCAAAAACATCCTTGAGTCCAAAGTTGCTGGTGCCTCCCCCAGATCTGGGATGTTTAAATGTAATATGTGCAGGTACTGCAGATATATTAAAGCAAGTTCAGCTTTTTCCATAAGGGACAAGAAGTATCTCATACAAGGAAGATTCAATTGTGCCAGTAATCGCGTGGTATATTTAGCCCAGTGTTTGGTTTGTCCAGGCTTCTATATCAGCAAGACTGATAGGAAACTACAGGAACGGGTATACGAGCACTTATATGCCATCAGGAAGGGGAAGGTCGACAACGCTTTGGCCAAACACATATTAGATAATCCAGGTCACGAATTCTCATTTTCAGTGATCGATTAGCTAAACCAAGAGTATATGGGGGGACCCGATTCTTTAAGACTAGAATGCAAGGAGTTGATGTGGCAACTTAAGTTGGAAGCTTACCATTTACCTGGACTTAATAGTATGCTTACCATCAGTTGCTTCCTCAAATTGAGAAGCCTAGTGAGGTGAAGCCCCCTGGAGTGGCTAAATGCCACCCGGGAATATATTTTTGTGTCTTACCATTTTTTATTTTTGTGTTTACCACTTACTGTTTATACCAATGTTTATATTAACACTTGTGGGAATTTTCTTCCCACTTTTATACTTATTTATATATATTATAATTTTTTTGTGGTTATTGATACTTTTGATCATTTGTATTTATATGTAACCATGGTGGCTTTAAAATTTAATATTTGGAGTATTATAGGTTTACCAGCATTGAAGGCAGGTATGAGTAGTAGATACCAAATTGTTGAATATTTTGGCCGCTTTTTAGTTAAAAATTTCAAAGTGTAATTATGTGTTTTTAAAGGGGAGCTGCTAGGGGGCGCATCTGAGTGGAGTAGTGATGTATTTATAGTGAGACAAATGTGTGGTGCAGTTTGTTTTCTGAGGAAGTTGGTGCAGAGGGCCGACGAAAAGCTTGTTTTTAAGCTTAATAAAATTTCAATTTGTTTTTTTCGTTTATTGGCGTTCTTGTTTCACTACATAACCTGTGGATTATAAAGAATCTTTGCATACATCTATCTGAATCCAGGAGTTTAAAGGTGCTGGTCCTGCAAGGGTGCTTTTTTCACCAGAATCCTAAACCTCCTAGATTTAATGGAATACCTCAGCTATGGACAAATCTGTTGTCAAATTTCATCATCAAAATCTTCATTCAAAACATTTCTCCATTCCTTGCTCATTTCATCCACAACTTCCTAATTTAATTCTTTTAAAGTCTTAACATGCCTGGATGTTCAAACCTTTGTCCACCAAATACTATATCTCCAAACTTCCACTGATAGAAATATCAATGATGGGGGTGTATTATGCAGTAAAACTGCAACACCCACTAAACAATTAACTGCTGAACATTGTCTGTAAATTGGCCCTCAGAATACTGTCTGTTGTTTTGCTTGTTATATTTAAAAGTCTGGTTCAACATGTGTTCAACAAATTGTCAAGGAATGTTGCTCATATACTGATCTATAAACACCTTTGGACAGGATTTCTACCCTCAAAGACAAAGAAGCAGCTGCATCTTGAATTTTAATGCAAACATCATTGTAATACCATTTTGATGTTTCAACAAATACAGAGAATGAGACATCACTTTATACAGAAGCACATATTGCTTTCAGGTTTATATTTTTGGTAGCTTGTATTTTACTGTGAGGAAAAATGAAAGCTACACATTTGTTTTCATCTGTCTATTTTGTAAAAGTTGCAGTGTTTTAAATTTACAAAGGTTATTCTGGTCTGAATTTCAGCTTAACTTGAAATGGCAATATATTTCAAATGCTTCACGACATTCTTAAAAAATGTTAGGACAAGGTCCCTTTGATAATCCTACTTTTTTCTTTTGCTTTGCATAGTTCAATTGTTTTTGGAGAAAATCGTCAGCAAAATCTAAAATATGGGAACGCCTCTCAAGGTATGTAAAATATGCATATTTTGATATAACAAATACAAATGAAGACGATTTTTATTTTTTTTCCATGAAAAGAGTATTATTTATGGTTCTTGTTTCATAAGAGCACACCAGTAATATTATTTGTATCCCTACTGGGTCTGTCAGTTTGAAAAAATATGTACATTGTACATTATTTTTGTGAAATAATTGGTAAATCCAAAGCATCCAAATGGATATGTAAGATTACTAACTGTACCCAGCAATAATGAGCATTTCTCTGAAACTGTAAGGAGTATTATAGCAACTTCCTTAGGATAGTTTCTCAGAGTAATGCATCATGACCCTCGGCTCCAAAATGTGCTTAGCTGATGGCTCCATCTGTGAAGACACATATACAAATCTATATTATTATAATGCATCTAAACTTGGGAAGGCACATGTCTATTGACAAAAAAAATTCTTCAACATTCTGGAGGAAAAAATAGGATTTTTACTTCTGATGTCTTGATATCTCAAGAAAGAAGTACTTTAAAACATTCGTATAGTCAACATTTTGAGCAGAAATTCACTAGAACACCCACAATGAAACCCAAGTGTGACATCCACAATGAATCCCAAGTGTAATTAAAAATGTCAGACAGCAGCAGTAAATACAGATTCACAATACCTGCTCATACCTGTGTTTGGAAGGCTGTATCACTTTCCACCTTTAAGATTTCATTATGATTTTTTTTAAAAATAAAATAATCAGTTAAAAAACATACATAAGAATGCAACTCTAACCTCAAGATTTCAATCGCATGCGCCTCAAAATTTGACACCACAGCTTTACCCCAAGGGAAAGCACGACACTGTAGTCACACCGTGTTATAACTGAAAAATATAGATATTTCCTGCTGAAACAAAGATATATTTTACTTCTGAGGTATTGATAATGCAGTAAAGAAGTATTCAGACCATTTTAAACTCAATAAACTCAACAGAAGTTCCTATATCACCTAAAATGAAAATAAAGTATAATGTAACATCAGACAGCAGTTACTGTAAAGGAGTAAAATAAAATTATAAAACTACGAGAGCCATGGCAACAGCTGTAGTAAAAACTGTAATAAGAGTTTAATACACAACTTTAAGGTTTCATTCAAAAAGCTTCCTCTGGTGTAAAAAAAAAAACAGAACATAAAAGTACACTTAAATACTAAAATGATAATCAAGTGATAAAATATAATTAAGCAATTAAACTTTCAAGTTCAATTGTTTCAGTAATGGTTTTAAAGAAACATTACAATTTAAACCTGGAAGTATGTGTGCTTTTAGTCTCAAATCCATTTATATTCTTCCAATTCAGTTAAATGTATTAAATCTCTGCCACGTATAGGTTCAGATATATGGGATAAAATTCAAAAAGTAAAACAATGTGAGAAGTCATTTTCAAAAATATGCCTATAAAGCACATTGGTAAGAACTTTTTTAATATCTGAAATATGATTACCA
The DNA here is from genome assembly GCF_019279795.1 of Protopterus annectens. Classification (NCBI taxonomy): domain Eukaryota; kingdom Metazoa; phylum Chordata; order Ceratodontiformes; family Protopteridae; genus Protopterus; species Protopterus annectens. The sequence continues at coordinate 975,145,283 of NC_056737.1, read as the reverse complement.
ATTCTTTCTTTCAGCTTTCTATTTGTCATACTGACATAATATGCATTACATTTTTGTCAAAGAGCTAGGTGAACAACATTTCTAATATTACAATCACAATATACATTCAATACAAATTCTTTGCAAGTAACAGGATGAGTGAAAGATTTCACTGTATATATGTTGACACAGTGTATGCAATTATTACACTTATAAATACCTTTTTTATTTGTAGTAAATGCATTATACTTAATTAGTTGTCCCTTATAACATCAGTGATTTTTAAGATTGTTACATCTTTTATAACCAAACACAGTGTATCACCTATGATACCCTTAAGTTCTGGTATGTCTGAGATAACAGACCAGTATTTATTATGATTTTCTTAATAGCAAAAGTATTTTGATTACATGTCAGCATACATCTTCTCTTACTGGTACTAATTACACCCTTATTCTTATTATTTGTAATATGCGTAGAATCAGAAAAATTGGTTGATATTCAACACATCATCTAGTTTATAGCCTCTGTCTGTAAATACTTTTCCATTTCTATCTAGTTGTCTTATCATTTGATCATCACTAGTATGCAGTCTTGCAATAGGTATCATTTGATTCTGAACATTATTAAAAATAAACTGATGGTGCACACTTGTACAATGAAGATAGGCATCCTTATAGAGCCAACTAAGGCGGACGCCAGGGGGCGCGATCTCTAGGGCGCTTTTTGAAGACAGGCATTCCATTTGATGTCTTTTCAGTATAATTTAGTTTCACAATTACCTTGGGGAGTTTTAGTTAGAGATATGTCCAAAAAATAGCATTGACCATAAAAATCTCTTTCTTAAACTTAAGAAACTGTGTGGTTTGATTTATGTAATCAAAGAAATGTTAAACTCATCCAAGGTACTGTTTCATATCAGGTAAAGATCATCAGCAAACGTACAATAGAAAGCTAAATTATCACAGAATAAATTGTGTAAACTAGATGTAACAAAAATACATTCCTACATAAACATTACAATGATGGCATATGTATTTGCGAGAGGGGTGGCCATAGCAACACCCCTGTTCTGTCTGTAAAGTTGTGTTTGAAATAAGATTATATTACCATGCAAAACCAACTTTAAAAGATTACAGGTATTAATTTTACATTCACCAAATTGTGAGAACTCTTCTAAGAACTGTTTAACATTCTCTATACCAATATCATTAGGTATGCAGGTAGAGAGTGAGTCTACATCTAGTGTAACCAAATGAAAATTACTGATATCTTGATCAGTCGACTATTCATGTAACGCCTTCAAAAATGTAAAGAATCCTTAACTATAGTGAAAGCATGGTGCAAATATGTCTTTAACTCAGAGTCAATGTATCAAGAGATGGGTTCTGTGACCCAACCCCGAGCTGTATAGGCAGTATAGTTTGAGATTTGTGTAATTTTGTTATCACATAAATTATGGGTGTAATCGTAGATGTAGTAATAAGGTAGTTAAATAAATCAAAGTCTAAATCAGTTACAGTTTTAATTATCATATTGTGTGCTCTCTTAGAAATTTTCGTGTAGTCATCAGAACTTAGCATGTGTTGTATGGTTTCAAAATAATAATCAGAGTCAACCACTACAACACCACCATCCTTGTCTTAATTTTTTATAACAATCTTAAGATTTTTTAAAAAAATCAATCACTTGATATTCATTAGCAGACATATTATGAAAAAAAGATCTATTTTTAGTCTGATATAGCTGATATAGTTGATAAATATCATGTTCCACAGCTTTCTCAAAAACTTGTAGAACAGGATTACTGTTAGGTATAAAGGCACTTTTGGTAATATGCATGAAGGATGTGGTGTTACATCACTGCAACCATGCCGTAAATATCCCATGATGGAGGTTGCCCAGAGACAAATGAGGAATTTCCACAAGAATGGCATCAGCTCTGGTGCTTGGCAGGTGACAGCCTCTGGAGAATAAAGATTCCCCCAGAATGCCACTATACAGTCTTCCAGGCTTTCCCAAATCACAAATTTGTGCAAAGATATGCACAGCTCTCCCTTATGTTGCCTTGCAGACTATGCCCTACACTAATTAGTCCTACTGTGGCTGTGGTGGGAGTGATCCTTGCCAGGATGACTGCCCTGGACATATATTGCATAATGGCCATGAAGACAGATCAGGTGTGGAGCAGGACCCAAGGAATTTTTAACCCCTAGTTTACTACCCATTATTGCTGACCCTGTTCTCAATGGACTGCTAGTGCTCTCAGTTTTCTGGGGAGCAGAAGATGAGGAAATTTGCACAAAAATGGAGGTGTGACCATGGAAAGGGTCAGTAATATGTCTGCCACTGTACTTATGCTGGACAGTGGTACTGTGGCTGCTGACTCTGCCAAGCTTGGATTGTCATCATCATCAGACTCAGACATGTCCTTATATCAGCAGCAGAGAGCAATACACTGAATCACCTGTGAAAGCATTCACAAACATCCTACTTTATTGGTACTAAATTATAAGAGTCCCAGTTCCCAGTGTTGCAACAGCTGTGCTATATTATTTTATTTATTTCTATTTGTTAAACTTTTTCAGTACTGAAGTAAGCACTTAATACAACAAAAACAAACAACAGACCAATAATACATTATGAGAAAGCAATTTAGAAAAGGATATATTATGTAATGATTAATGTGAAGAACATGTGCAAGTTATGTAAGCCAGCATTCCTTGTGCAGAATGTCATAGCTGGAGCTCTGTGCCTGTAGCCATAGTCAGCATATGAGACATAATGAATTTTGCATGTCACACCACATCAGTCATATGTGAGGGCATGCCCACCTTGGGCATCACTCATAAACCCCCTATGATGATGGGGGAAGTTCAGTTCCAATGTGCAGTCCTCTGCCAAGTATAAAGCAGTGATCTGTCAAGAATTCCTCCATGCTTGTCAAGGTGTTCTACATAAGTGTACCTGTAACTGACGTAATTGTCTCCCGTACTACTACAGTTGTCTTGTTGTAAGCATGGTGGATTATGTCGGTGACCTTATGAGGCACTTGTTGTAAAGTTCTTTTATGGCCTCATCAATGCAAGTTCCCACCAAACAGATTTGCATAAGGCTCAGTCTGTTTTGTCTGTCAGGAAAATCCAATCAACCAGCTGTGTTTTCTTAGACTCTGTAGCAAGATGTCTGTCTCTGCATAGGAGAATGTCTCCATTCAGTCTCACTCCTTGGGAGCCACTTCCATCTATAAATGTGAGCATATACATATGGTCAGTGACTAGCTGCTGACATCTATTGCATCCACATAATGGTATCTCACCACTATGTTCAAAGTCAGCTCAGAATGTGTAGTGCAGATACTTGACAACTCTGCAGACTGCCATGGGACAGCCACATGTATTTCACCACAAGTGTGTCTCTGCCACACCATAGAACACAGAACATTCTCAGTGCGTGTGTGTGTGTGTGTGTGTGTGTGTGTGTGTGTGTGTGTGTGTGTGTGTGTGTGTGTGTGTGTGTGTGTGTGTGTATGTTTGTGAGAATGTGAGGATGGCAGTGTTCAGTACATGTGGTCCAAGTACCCTAGACATACATAGTCTTCCATTTGGCCTCAAACATATACGTGGATGGTTATTCCTGCCTTCAACACTACCCTGTCAGTCCCATATTAGCACCAGTCTGCAACATGTGGCAAGTATGTACCTGGTAGTTTGTTGCTGTATTCCATCCCATAAAACAAGGAAGTTCATACAGACAACCATTATTATAACACAATGGTCAGTGTCCACTTTTGTGCACACACATCTTATTAGTTGTGTTACCCTACAGGAAGACAAGGTTAACTACACAACATTCTTGCTATGTATGCTACAAGCCCTTTTAACTTGGTATAGTATACTGCCACTAAGACAACCCAGCCCTAGTGCATATTTCATGTGCAGTATAGCACAGTCCATATTATGCAGTATAGCCCAGTCCATATAAGCAGCATGTCTGGCCTTACCCCAGTTGTTGCACCTACCTCAGTATTCCACAGAGATTCCACTGTCAGTCTAGTTACCATGCAACTGTATGCAAGTGTATATGGAGTCCCCCATCCAAAGAAACATAAACATATAGGCAGTGAGTTCCTTTTCTGCATATGGTTTATGTCCCCTACGCCCATCACAGATTACATATTTATGTAAACTGTAAAGAAGAATGGCAATATACAGTGAAACTCAATCACAAAGTATCCCATGCCTCTCTATCCTCTTGCTCCCTACACAGCGAAACTCAATCACAAAGAATCCCATGCCTCTCTATCCCCTTGCTCCCTATACAGTGAAACTCAATCACAAAGTATCCCATGCCTCTCTATCCCCTTGCTCCCTATACAGTGAAACTCAATCACAAAGTATCCCATGCCTCTCTATCCCCTTGCTCCCTATAAAGTGAAACTCAATCACAAAGTCTCCCATGCTTCTCTATCCCCTTGCACCCTATAAAGTGAAACTCAGTCACAAAGTCTCCCATGCTTCTCTATCCCCTTGCTCCCTTGCAGCAGTCAGATGATGAATACCCCCCCAACAACAACAGCAGTAGAACAGTAAATTTAGTCACACACTCCTCGTACATGTCACTATCCCCTGTAGACATACCCCAACACTAGCTCTGTTCATCCTCTTTTTTTCTGTCTGTACTGCTTTATTTTGCTCTGCAGTGATTTTCATATCAAGATGATCACTGCAATAACAGTGGATGTTTTATTGTGCAGTTTTGGGCCACATAGGCCATGTGTATGTGTGTGTGTGTGTGTGTGTGTGTGTGTGTGTGTGTGTGTGTGTGTGTGTGTGTGTGTGTGTGTGTGTGTGTGTGTGTGTGTGTGTGTGTTTGTGTGTGTGTGTTTGTGTGTCTATGTGTTTCATCATTTCCATTTTATACACATTATTTGCTTACTTGCCTCTAATGGGGGGTGGGGGGGTCTAAATGTGCATGCATACCACATTATCTGTTACACTTTGTCTCTAACTTACTACTGTGTATAGATAAAATAAATGCTAAAGGGAGTAGCTTGAGAGCAGGTTGTGGCTCAGAACAGAGAGTGAACCTTGACTTCTATCCGGAAGTTCCAAAGTTTTCATATTAAATCCCTTCAAATTTTTGGAATAAGTCACCTTGAGTCAGCATTCAGTTAAAGAAACTCTATTTGGATTAGGGCTTTTGCCTTATAGACTGATCAGGAAAAAAGTATACCTTACATATTTGGAGGATTTGTCATGATTATTTTGCAAACTGATTGCTGTTACGTGGATTGGTGTGGTATTGGGGTGGTCAGCATACTCTTATTCTTTTATAACTGATGTTTTAGTCGGCCTTATTGTCTTGTTTAGTTTACGGTGGTTCTTCACGTTTATGTCTGTTTGGCATTTTCCTATCTTATATGCTAGGCATTTAGGGATTTGACATTGTGATAAGAAGACAAGTTATGAGACCATTTGAGTTCTAAGCTTATCTCAGTTAAACATTCTGTGCACTAAGCTGGAATGGCCACAATGTTTGGACTATTTCTGAATATAACATTGACCCCCCCACGCCTGCACAATGTCTTAAATATTACATTGCTAGTTAGTGGACTACTTGTCCATTAATAAACACTCGTGACTGGTTAACACTTATCTCTAAACCTGTAAAAGTGATACAAATAACTACATAATTGTGAAGGTTTTATGACCATAGGTTCATAGGTTCATAGGTGTGTACAAGGCTAATGGCCCTGGAGTCTTTACAAGCCTAGCCCATAGGATTACCCTGGCATTGTGCCACCCAACCTTAGTTCTCAGTGTCTCTGTCAAGTAGAGCCACTGGAGTGATACCCAGGGTGAATTTTCTATTTCCCATCCACTCATCAAGATTTCTCTTGAAGAGGGCCAGTGAGACACTCCGCTTGACATGTATGGGAAGTCTATTCCATAGCATGGGTAGTCTCTGGGTTATGAACCTGTCCTTCCAGCTTGTTCTGTTGATTGTGGTAATGAGCTTGAGGTCTCTGGAGCATGTAGTGTGGAGGGATTGGGATTTCTTTAGATGCAGCATTTCTAACAGAGCTAGGTCAGACATAGCTTTGTAAGTCAAGCAGAGATCGCCTCTAAGTAGGTGATATGAGACAGAGAATAGTTGGAATTTTTTGAGTCTGTCCATATAGGACAAGTGTTTAAGGCCTAAGATCTTCTTTGTGAGGTATTTTTGTGGTCTCTCCAGTTGTTGTAGGTGTCTAGTGAGGTACATGCCAAATAGGGCATTGTACTAGATGATTGGCCTGATGAGGGAAGAGTAGAGGGAGACAATGACCTCTTTCATCCTGTATGCAAAACCCTTAGTAATGAGATGTGGCACATAGAAGGACTTTCTGACCACAGTGGGAATGTGGTGGTCAAAAGAGAGGTTGCTGTCAACCTGTGTTCCCAGATCTCTTATAATGCCTTCTGTGTTCAGTGGACTACCATCGATGTGGTAATTCATGGGAACCGGGTTTTTCCCAAAGGAGATGACAACACATTTTCTGGCACTGAGCTTAAGGCCATGGTTCTGACACCAGTCATTGGTCTCAGTGAGGCCTTTCTGTAGGATGTCAACATCACTTAGGGAGTTAATTATGGCTCCCAACTTGCAATCGTCTGTGAACTTTGTCAGCCAGAGTCCCTTTGTGTTGGCCTGGACTTCAGAGAAGTAGATACCAAACAGGAGAGGACCCAGTACCGAACCTTGTGGGACTTCACTCGTGACTGGTTGACAGTCTGACTTGGAGTCGGCTGCTTTCACACTGTGGGTTTTATCTGTGAGCCAGTTTGCAACCCACCTAGTGATATAGGGGTTGATGCCTAGCCTAGTGAGTTTTTCTATGATTCCTGAGTGGGGAATCGTATCAAAGGCCTTGGCCAGATCAAAGTAGACTGTATGAACCACCTTGCCTTCATCCACAGCTCTGGTGACTGACTCAAAGAAGTCGACCAAGTTGAGCAGGCATGCTCTACCCTTCACAAAACCAAACTGTGTGGGATCCAGAGTTTTTAGGTTCCCTATATCTTTTTTTATTAGGTCCATGATGATGCGTTCCATAGCTTTGCATATCAGACTTGTCAGGCTAATGGGGCGATAGTTCCCAGGGTCTGTAGTCACTCCTCCTTTGTGGAGAGGGATGACTGTAGCAGTGCACCATTTGGTAGGGACAAAGCCTGAGGTGAGGCTGTAATTAAACAGGGCACACAGGTGAGGTGCCAATTCATTCTGTAGTTCATGTAGAACACAGCCAGGGATATTGTCAGGTCCCATAGAAGCTGTATTCTTGGCCTTGGACAGTGCTGTTTTAACCTGTGCAGCAGTAATACTGGGTGCCTGGCAATCTATTGATATTGTGATTGGTCCTTTGGTGGGGGAGAGAGGGGTAAAGTTGGCATTGAATCTGTTGGCCAGTATATTGTCAGTATCTGTTGGCTTGATATAGGAGGTGCCATTGTGCAACAGCTCTGAGCAAATCTGGGTATTGCCGTGAAGATTATTTATATAACTATAGAAGGCCTTGTGGTTGTCTTTACTATCTGCTGCAATTCTATTTTCATAGCTAGCTTTAGAGGATTTGATGAAAGATCTCAACTTTTTGTTGAGGCTGATAAGGGAGTTTTTCCAGTCTTGGGACTTCGCCTTATTTCTCATCAGTTTCCTCCTTCTGTTGTAGAGTTTGTTTATGGCAGGGGACCACCAGATTGGCTTCCTTTTTTTTGGAGGAGAGCGTCTTGGTTATATTGGGTATGGTGAGATCCATGCATTTGTGTACATGTTCATACAGGGCATTAGTGCATGATTCGGCCGTCATGCAGCTGTTCTCCAATTGCATGGGTGCCGTGAAGTTAGCCACCTCTGTTTTTAGGATCCCAGAGTTAGCTTTGGAGAAGTTTTTCATGGTGGTTACCTTTGCGGGGGGAGGCGGGAGGGATGTGGATTTCCAAGGTGGTTCATTTGTGGACAGATCTAACCAGGGAGGAGTTGACTATTGGTACAGAGCAATGGTCACCCATGTTAGTAATGACCAGGTCAAGGATGTTGCTTCCTCTAGTGGGGGGTAAGAATGAGCTGGTCCAGGGCATTGGAATTAATGAATTCCAGGTAACGTTGGGCAAGTGTATTGGTACATGAGTAGTTTTCCCAGTTAATGGAGAAGTAGTTGAAATTGTCCAGTATGAGAGTGTTAGGTTGGACCCTAATATTCTCCAGGGTGCTTAGGAACATGGACTGTGAGTCTTGGGTCATGGTTGGGGACCTATAGCAGGCTATGACCTGAATCGCTGTCTTACCCAATGTTAGCTGCACCTGAAGTATCTCTGATGCATCATGTTGGGCTACCAGTCTGGAGGTGTGTGCATCCTTTATGAATATGGAAACACCACTGCCTTTGGAGCTTCAGTCCAGGTTCTGAGGCCGAAAAGTATGGAATGAGTTATAGCCTGGTAGTGCAGGGGTGCTATCTGCTGCCTTGAACCAGGTCTCTGTTACAGCACAAATGTTGATGTTCTCCATTTTAAGGAGTACTTCGAGCAAGTGCATTTTGAGATTTAGACTTCTAGCGTTGAGCAGCATAACCCTCAGATTGCATTTGTTTATAGCTGTTATGGTGGTAATTTGGTCTTTGGAACACCACCTAAAAAGGAACTATATGGGTTGCAAGAGCCTTGGCCAGTATCCAGAAGCCCAGGGGTGACAGATGCAGGTCATCTCTGGCAAAGCATCTAGGTCTGTCAATCATGTCATCCCAGGCAGAAAGATACTGGATCCCCTTAGAATGACACTTAGCCAATTGTTGAAATCAATCATTTTCTGCTTGTACTGTGATATCATTCTGGGTGATGGTAGGAGGCTGCTCAGGGCTAGGGTCATACCCATCTGGGCTACATAATCCGAGAGCTCCTCCATGTCTCTTTTCCTGTAGTCCAGGCAGGTATGTCTCAGGTCATTCACACCCACATGTACAATGACAGAGTCATATTTGTACCTATTGTTGAGGGACTTGAGTGCATGCGTTATATGGCAGATCCTGGCACCTGACAAGCAGCTGACTGTTACTTTCTCCTTATTCAACCTAGTGAGTGAGACATCAGTGTGCCTCACTATCGAGTCACCTATGACTAGTGTGTTGGGCATGCTATTTTGCCTTAAGGGCTTTAGTTGAGTGGCACACTGTTTAGGAGAGTTATGTGTCTCATGATAGGTGTTGTGTTGTGGTGGTGGAGTGCCTTTCTGCCTTGGAGGTCTCTGCTGTTTGTGTAGATTTTTATTGAGAGCCTCCATGAAAGTGGGTGTGTGGTTTGTGTTTTTATGTGAAGGCAGTGCAGATGTGTGTTCTGGAGGGCTATGTGTTCCATGTGTTGTGGTGCAAGTGTTGACCTTCTCCTCTTGACCAGCTATTCCGGTCTTCGCTGCAGGGTGCATGGCTTCCAATTTGGATATATAAGTGCATCTCTCGCAAGTCTGGGAGTTGGGAGTTAAGAGGAGAGGGTTGTCAGTGTACACGCAGCAGTTGCTACATTGCCTCAGGATGCCCGATATCACCAGGCTAGTAGGAGAAAGCACAGGGAACTAGCCTTTAGACATGCCTGGAGGGGTGGGCATTAATAATAAGTACTGGAGTTGTTTCCTTGTATAATGTTTAGTGCTGGTAGCACTGTTGTGTGCTACAATGATTGCTACAAGAAGTCTGGTAAAGTGCTAGACTAATAAGCTAATAAAAGTGCAGGAGAGCAGAGAACTAGCAGATCTAAGTGAAAAATTGAAGAGCACCGCTCAGAAGCTTACAAAAAGTTCTGGATACAGCAAATCTGTATCGAGACTACACTAGTTCCAGGAAAGGCAGGAAACAGTTTTTTTTGTTTGTTTGTATTTAATTTGCTTTAAGGTCTGTGGACTTTTCTGTCACTAATATTAAATGAACTATTAATTAGTTTGCTATTAAGGTCAAGACTGTATTGTAGACTTTCATTTCAAATTAATGCTTTGGTAAATTACCAAAATATTTATTCAAGAAATTTTGAAACAGTTTAACGACATTTGCTTTATTAATGTGCAGTTCAGTGAATGAGATTGCCAATTGTGAAATTTGCTTAATAACATGTAATAAATGAAAACTGTAGTGGTATTCCCTCACACTCCCCTTTATTATATATATTATTAACACTGAGTATAATACATATCAAAGTCTACAATCTTATTCAATGAGCTGTTTGTTGCTAAACTGAGCTAAAGTTGTTAAAGAGCTAAAGTAAAACTGAAGTGGTTCTAAACATGTTGGTAATTCAAATATATAATAGTACAGTCCATGAGATTTATGCTTTTATTTTTGTTATTCTCACTTTTGTTTCAGTTGTGTTTCTTTTCTTGATGTCATTATATGATTTCTTTTCTTAAATGTAATAACGTTATCTTTGAAAAAAAGATAGGTGCCACTGTGTTTGTTCATTTTTTTTCTGGAAAGCTAAGGCATTTAAAATTGTTGAGGTATAAGGTAGCTTATTATGGATGTTTATACTGTACTGAAATGTAAACGCTAGATTCAAAAACAAATGTACATTCCAATACAGATATTTTTCAAACAAATAGTTGCCTAAAACACATACGGATTTTTAAAAATAACCAGATAACTTACTTCTTTGATTTGGGCATGTTTCTTCCCTTCATTGGTTACTAAGCACGTTGATTGTCTTATGTTATTAGGTATTACACACAGAACAGTATATTGCCTCGTAAGTAGTACATCCCAGCTCTAATGTTTTCCGTTTAAGAATCTTTTGTCTGATTTCATCACATGCGACCTTATTGCTGCTTATGATCAGTGACTCATTAGTGGCCAGGCCACTCGTGTTTGGTGCCATTATCAGTAGGATGCCAAGACTGACCCTGTACTGGGAGAGACAAGAGATGTACTTGCAGCCGCAGCAGCTGAGCTGGGAAATACTTTGTGTGTCATGTTCAATATACTATGGAAATTGATGCACTGTTTAATAAAGCAGACAATGGAAACTGTGAAAGAAAAGCTGCGGCTGATTTCCTGATATTTTACTTTTTCATTCCTTGTGCTCCTTATCTGGGCCTGCTTCCAAGAAACATACTGTGTGCAAGAACACTTGTATTCACTGTTTCTTAAGCATTGTCAAACAATAATCTCAGAGTGCCAATGCTTTTCGTAACTGTGATAATAATTGCTGACATTGCCAGTGTAGAAAATAACATGCTTCTGAAGTTTTATCTTTACGTTGTGGCCAGAATATAATTGCAGTGGCATCCTCTAGGGTATGGTTTTTCATATGTTTTCCTAGTGTCTCACCTAGTGTATCATAATACACCTTGAGTAATGGGAATAAAGAACAAACTGCCTCCAGTGTGTTGACCAGATAAAGATAAGTGACACTGAGACACAAATCTCCGTCTTCTTGTATGCTGCTATTGGGTTATGTCTTCTATCTACTCATAATCTCTAGCAAATGTATTAACATATTTCTGCTGGCTTCTACTGCAGATTTTAGTTGTTGTACCAAGGTTTTATGATTCATGAACAGTACAGTCACTGACTAGTGCAAGTATTTGTTACTAATCTGAAACAGTTCTGGTTGTGAAAAAAGTGGGGTTATGGCCTAGTGCTCACTGCATTTGTTAAATTTCAAACTGTTGACTATAAAGTGCTTTCATTTCACACTTCAGATTGTACATTTGGAGAATAGAGAGTGGGAACTGACTGAAATAGGAGTTTTACCTGTCCTTCTAAAATCTGGAACCTCCATCTCACTAATCCCAAACTTGTCTACCAAGAAAAATTTCATATTATTTTTTTATATTCCTGTGTAAAGGCTGTAAAGCACAAATAAACGACTATGAAATTTAGTGCAATATTTATGTTGGTCTAACACTATTTAAAATGTAGTTCTTTCGTGCTCTGCTAATCAGATGGTGTATTTACCCATTTCAATAACTAAACAATCCTAATTATTTTAATTTTTTCTCTGTCCTATTGTGCTGAACACATAGTTGCCCAGATGATTCTTGCTGCAAAATTGTGTAGGCAATTCTTGCTGGCAAAAGGACATCAACAGCCAAGTTTCATTCACATTCCTAAACGCAGTAAAACATTGCCTTCAGTTATACTAACATAAAGCAGTACTCACTTATGAAATTTAACTGCTAACGTATCTATAGAAATGTAGATAATTTTCCCTCACTTTTACAGTCTGTACTGTAGAGTGAAACTGCAGGAAGCCCCTCCACAGACCTTATAATGTTATAATTTAAGCTAATTTAACACATTAGCATATTCTACTTCCCTGACTGAAGCAATTGTCTCAGCAACTTCTGCTGAGAATCTTCTAACCCAGGGCAGCAAAAAAAATATATACTGTTAACAGAGGCTGGCTTCAACCTAAGAGAACATATTGTCACATCAACAGCTTTCTGATGAAGTTATCAGACCACTGGTATATGCTCCTCCCAAAAGAAAATCAAATGCTGCAATGGGTACTTTTCTACTGCATCAAGCACTCTTTAAGTCATGTTCCTTAATCAAATGCAAGCAGCTTTATGCTTTTAATGACTTTGTCTCCCAAGTTAAAGTTGTATTTTGTTAAATATTCCCCTAATTGTATTCCTCCCATCAAATTTATACACAATCTCATCACTGCCGAAATCCATGAGATATTCCCCCACCTTTGTTCAACCCTCTCCATTTGCTCTCGCATTTGCTCAGACTCAATCCACTCTTCTAACCTGCCCCCATCCCACTCACCCCACATGTCTCTACTGTTATCCCCACCTACCATCCATACACACCCAATAAAATTACAAACTTTTATACCAGTAGCATACACTTCCTCAACCAGCCTCTCCCATTACTGAACATTCTATTTATCCAGCAATCAGCTTTAGCCCTTAAACTAACTTGGTATTTCCTTCTTTGCTACTATAATATGCTAATCCTAAACATTCTTCTATTGACTAAGCTTATGCACTTATCTTCATTGCAGTAGCTACCTAAAAGTACTATGCTACCTTCAGCCACCTTTCAAACATAATATCTTCATAATCCCCACCTTATTTACCCTTTCCTCTGTCCACCTGTTCAAAACACAAACATGTCCATCTCAGTCACAATTCTAATTATGAGTCAACCATCATATCAAACTGTAAATATAAGTAACTACATATGCAACAACCTCACCTTCTAAAACTTCAATTCTTAGGTGATGCCCATTCCAACCAAGAACCACATTCACAAATCCCCTGCCTTTCACAATCTCTCCCTTACTCATTGTATTCAAAAAAGCTTCTCCTCTTTGATATTAGCCTCAGACATATATGTAACAAACTCTCAGAGGTGTATGCTTAGATTTCCCAGCACGTATCTGACATAACCATAGCCAGAGAAACATGGTTAAAGCAGGAAATTCATGATGAAGGTTATAACATCCTTAGATGTAATAGAAAAAAAAAGCAGATGGGGTTGCCATCATGTATAAACAAACTCAACCTCTCACTTCATCCAGCTACATAGGGGAATCTGTCCTTTGTACAGTGATAGAGAAGACTGGGATAGTGATGTGCTTTGTTGACATTGCTTGGAAGGTGTCACAGAGGAATATTTAAAATGCTACATTGTCATGTTGCTGGTTGGCTGTAGAATATGGCAACTTCTGCTACTGTGGATGATGTCTCGCTTGGTATGTTGTGCACATTTAGGAAGCCTTGTGTACTTTATGGTTATGTAGAATCATAGAAAGGGAAATGTATGTAGATGATTTCTGGCTACATGTGTACTGTGGAACATGACAGAGGAGGTTGTTGTTACTGATGTTGTGTCAGCATGAATAAGGATAAATGTCACGGACATGCTGCCACCCTTTTGAGACCAGTTGGGGAGGAGTTGGTGAAGTAATGGTCCTGATCCTAATGAATGTATGAAGTGTTCTTTTGTAGCTGTGGTCAAGGAAAGGGCTGCACTCAGTAGAGACACCATGGCCTCGATTGTTGAACATGTTTTGCATACTGTGCCTAAAGATGTTTGTATGGCTTTGCCTAGCTGGCATGCATTATACCAAACTGTGAACAGGGTGCATTGCAGTGCTTGAAAGATGAGGATGATGTTACCACAGACATTGCTGGACATAGATCCCCGTGATTTTCTAATATGTTCAGGCACATTTGTATGTCATAAAGAGAGCAGTTCCTTACAAATGGTGGTTTTATCCACTGCTCAGATTTGGTTGATTTGGCAGTAACAACTATGTGAATTTATGATGGGATCTACATTTTCAAAGGTAAAGTGACGTGACAGATTTATACCATGCATAGGTTAGTGCAGCATTTGGGTTGCATAAGGGGTTTACCTTTTATATACTGTCTACTGAGTCATTCACAGCATACAATATCATGCAGAATCATATTATGCAGATGTTTGCAGACTTTGACATATGTCTTGCTTGTCATCTATAATACTGATGGATTTCAAACTTGCAGGTTTAAGTGGTAATGTTTTCATTCCTGTGTATCGCATTGATGTTTTTTTCACTTTGGCGAAAATATTTGGTAGAAGGTTCAAGGCTGTGGCCTTACACATCTGTATGGGGAAAAATCTTTGATTAATATGTTTGTAAGGAAAATTGTGTGTGTGACATTTTTATGTGCTGAGCAGGTGATAGCAACATTTGATGTTTTAAAATATGAATTTTCTGCAGCTGCTCTGATGTTTGTGCAGTTATTTGGGTACCGCTACATTCTTGGTCATCTCTGGACATGTTCCACTAGGTTACCTGTACCTCCTTGTTTGCCTTTTCTCTTTTCTCCATCATTTTGGTGGGTTAGCCAATTGCAGGAGTGCAATTTGCCAAGAACCCAAAATTTGGTGGAGGGATGGCATAGGCATTTACATGGCCTTCTGGGTTGGCATGCACCTGATATTATAGTAATTATATATGTTTTGGTTAGGGAGTAGTGACACCATCTTCATCTTCCAAGCACAGCAACACACCCTATGCACAGACTAGTATAATGTACACAGGTTAGGCAAAGCCAAACATCTTCAGGAACAGTATGCAAAGCATCTTTCTCTGCCAGTATATCTCTACTGAGTGCAGTTCTTTCCTTAGCAGCAGTTGCAACAGATATATATATATATATATATATATATATATATATATATATATGGGTCTGGGACTAATGAGTGAACAGCCATTTCACAGAATCTGAAACGGTCGTGCATACTTAAACGAAAGTGCTTTTCACCGAAGAAGCACTTTCACGTAAGTATGCCTAGAGGTAGAGGGAGTTGTAGGGGGAGTGACTGTTGTGGAGATCATACTACAGTGCGGTTAAGGGAATTTTTTCCTTTTCCCCACTGTAGTGCGATCTTGGAGTGAGAATAATAAAGTAGGGGGTGTGGGGGGTGCAAGGGCGCTTGCCCTCTGCATAAATGCTTTTTTATTCTTTTTTAATGTTTTGTTTTTAACACGCTTTAACAAAAGTGCTTTTACGGTAAAAGCACTTTCATTAAAGTGTGTTCGGGTAAGTTGGATTCGGACTGTTGAACTTTCGTTCAACAGTCCTAGATCCATATATATATATATATATATATATATATATATATATATATATATGTAATGGTATCAAATAAAATTTTCCTCTGTTCATTGCTTCAATACAGATAACTCTTTAGAAATATATATTACTTACAAGCAGAGCCAGATCATGGTCAAATGGATTCCTAGGCATGGGGAATGGACCAGCCTCCCTCCCTGCAGCAATTCTGGTGTCCCATTAGTTATCTCTCTTCACACAATTACTATAAACACTGCTCAAATCTGTCAGTGTGCATACTGTTTTTCTCTTAACTTTTGAAATGAAGAGAGTGAGTGACATTGATTTAATTAAAAACTTTTAGTTTAAATGTTCTTTGTTGACCAGGTTAATCTCATTTGGCTAGTAATGTCTTTTTAGGAGAAATCCTTGGTGGTATTTGTACTACTAGGGGAAATTTGGCCAGGGCATATGGGAGCTTCCCCTACTCTTGGAAGTTGGGGGAAGAAATTGGGTGTTACACATCCTGACTTCCTGTTCCTGTTCTAAGCATAGAGGCAGCCCACAAGAACAGGGAAAGAACATGGGTGCTGAGAACCAAAGTAATTTGGAAGTTGACTGTGTTTAAAATGAAGGCAAAAGGGTAGAATTGCTACCAGAATTGTTTTCAGGCAATGGGGGAGCTGAGAAAATGTTGTTTGGTGATGGTGAGGACAACAAAAAAGGAGACTGAGATAAATGCAGTTATGGAGATGGATTCAGAAGAAAATCTTCAGAAGAAACTGTTTGAAGTGGCATAAACATCAGAAAATGTGTTATTTCAACCCTCCATTTGGGAGGGTTGTAGGATGAATATCTAGAAGAGCTAATTAACTTGTGTGGGCCTGAAAGTGGAGCTGCTGTATCCTGGAGTGACATTATAGAAAAAAATAGAAGAGTGAGAAAAAGACAATGAAAAGCTGCTAGAGAAGGTTCCAGAAAAAAGTCCTATGCTCTAATGGTGGAAGATGTATCTAAGGAGAAAACAGAGATGAAAGAAATAAAGTAAAAATATGTTGTCTGGATGAGCAGTAAAAAAGAAAAAGGCCTGGACAGATATGAGGTATGGGACAATGTTATTGCACCTCTGGGAGTAAAAGCTGAAGAGGTAAGAAGATTCATTTTAATTAACAAAGAAACTTTTTGTGGCTTGTTTCTTGAAACTGGTCAGGCTATGGAAATCGTTTTGGAAGCCTATGGAAAAAAAAGAAAGCAGACTTTCCATGTTCAGAATATGTCAGAATAAGAATGCTAAAAAAGAGAATTTATAATACATAGAAAGCTAGATATAGGCAAGACTGGTGTGCATAATGCTCGTCTGTTCATTACTTTTTTTCTTTTCTTTTCACAGCTAATCCTGACATTGTGGTGAATAGGCAGGCGCACGCTGATTGTCTGGAGAGATTGAAGGAAAAAATGGTATGTATGCAGCACAAGAGTATTATTGTAGCTTTAAAATGTGAAGAAAAATGTTTTCAGTTTCTATACAGTAGTAGCAAAGTAAGCATGCATATCCTAAGTGTAAAAGCAAGTTGTGCATACATAAGTCTGTAGCACAAACCAAATGTGTAAGACACTAGTCAGAGGTTGTGTGTTCAAATACCACGAGTAACAACTCTTCAGTGCTGCATTTTTTTAGTATTATTACATAAATTAAAATCTATACAAGTGGTGTAAATACCCTGCCATTAACTTTAATCTGTATAATTGGACCAATCATATGTTCAATATATGCACAGTGCAAGGATTATTTTGAGCAATCTGTAATTATAGTTTGTGGTTGTTAGGATGTATACTTAAATGTAATACTTCAGATAAAATATTTGCATTATTGTGATAATGCATTATATGTCACATATGATGATACAAATATTATCTCTTTATTTTCTCTCACCCCAACCATTAACTTGGCTCCAGCACTGATGCCCAGCACATCTGGTACTCAACCTAGCAGAACTGCCTCTGCTGCCCCTGCACTACCTGCACTCTCAGGTAGCACTACTCTGGCAGCTGGTGCTGTGATACCCTCCAAGAGTACTGTCGGAGGTAGGGATTTTATCACCCGCAAGGATATGCCAGGGTTGGTGCATAGGGTCATGCACAGCTCCACTGGTGCATGCCTATGCCAGATGGAGAGGCTGCTCTCCCTCTTGGTCCATAGGAGGAGAAAATATCAAGCACTCCAGCCACCAGCGGAGTAAGGGACAGTGATGACAGTCCTTCAGGTGAGGACCAGATTCTCATTGTCCCCATATTTGATGGGCATGAGCTTGCATTATCTCCTCCCTTACCCCAGTCATTATCTCCCCCAAACATTTGTGTCCCTCTGTTTGCATTTGCATCCTCAACTACCCAACTTACCAGACCTAGAAATACCAATGTCCCTTATCCAGCATTCCTGTCTTACTGAAGAAAAAAAAAGTGGGCACCTGTCCTACAAAAAAAATTGGCCCATATATAGCTCTCCATTTCACACATGTATCTTCTTGACACATTTGATTTGATCCAATTGGCTATACAACATTATTGCATTGTTGTCACCCCTATTTGTGGAAGTGACAGTCCGAATTCAGTTAATATTCTGTACATATTTTCATGTTACACTGTTGAAAACATGGATAGCTATGGTTCTTTCCTATCTCCCTCTTGCACATTCCTATATTGTGTTACCTTTGTTCTACCCCTGCTTTCCTCCCATTTCACTACTTTCCTATCTACCCCATTTTAACACCTATAATCTAGTCAAAAAAATAGAATCACACACAACACACATAAGTACCAAAAAAAAAAACAATGGACCCCTTCACTTTTTGGCCTCTACTCTTACGTGGAGTTTGGTATCATGCACCAATGCCAAGAAATGGTGAATGGTTCTTTCTTGGTGTGATTACTTCTGCTCAATACCACTTAAACATGATGCACTATGTCACCACGCTAACACATGGTGAAGGTAGTATAAAGTGCAATTTACTTGCATTACCACTACCTATTTAAAAGTATTACATACACCTGGCTTCGAACCTTATATCAGCTGAGCTCAAAAAGAAATGTGTCAATGCATTTACAACTGCTGCCACAGAGTTATCTTAGCAGCAGGTGTGTTTCATACACTCAGTATTAAATCTCATAATTTTAGCAATGAGCCTCACGTTTGTGCACTGCTTAACTATGTGCAAACAGGGAAAGCAGTAGAAATGTGTATCTTACATGCATAAACACTTTGCCAACCATTGCACAAACCAGCTGCTCACCGGTGCACTATGCAACGTGGCAATAGTGTGTATTACTTTTGCTTACTGTCCATTTAGTGTTCTTGACATGAAACTACATGTGTAAACAGAAAAAAATGAAGGCCCTATCTAAGCAAATGTCACATATTTATAGTGCAGCCATCTACCTCCCCCATGCACTGCAGCCCTGGTCTCTCAGTACTTGTTCACAAATATATCAACTAAGTTACATAAATTAATAACAAATGTCGTGTTATATACCATGCACATCTTTAGAATGACAATACACATGTAGATTTTTCAATACATGTAGCAATGTGAACACCTGTTTGCATATAGTTTGTAAAGCTCTTAAAGTTGGAACACAAATATTAAATACTACACATTGCACACTCATCAATCTGGTAACATGCAGAACTTGAATTATATTGACAGTTGAACATGCTTGCACATCCATTTCATGCGGGCCTCCCAACATCTTCTCTCTAACACCCAGTGCTGATATCACCCACTTGTCCTGCAGCCCTGTAAAAGACAGACTTGTGCTGTGGCACTTGAGTAAAGTACTGAGTTTTCAAGTCTGTGTATTTAGATATGTAGGGGTTCTGATCTCACAACAGGGAGGTGTGTGTGTGTGTGTGTGTGTGTGTGTGTGTGTGTGTGTGTGTGTGTGTGTGTGTGTGTGTGTGTGTGTGTGTGTGTGTATGTGTGTGTGTGCGTGTGTTTGTGCACTTGCTTGACATTACAGACAGCATTTTACACCAGCATGTGGGGCACTGCTTTTACCATTTTTCTCCTCACCAGATACTGTTGATGTCATCACCTAGAAACTGTTGTCTGACACTCTCCAAGTCAGACTTGAGCTGTGATTGTTGCCTTAAATACAGAGTTCTCTAGTCAGTGTATCTTAAATAGGTAAGTATTATATTCCCACTACAATCAACTGGTGTGTGTGCCTGCGAGTGTTTCTGTACTTTCTTGGCATGACAGAGAACATTTTACACCAGCATGTAGGACACTGCTATTACCATTTTCACACTTGCATGATATTAGAGAACATTTTGCACCATCATGTGGGACACTGCTATTACCATTTTCACACTTGCATGATATTAGAGAACATTTGCACCAGCATGTGGGACACTGCTATTACCATTTTCACACTTGCATGATATTAGGAAACATTTTGCACCATCATGTGGAACACTGCTATTACCATTTTCACACTTGCATGATATTAGAGAACATTTTGCACCAGCATGTGGGACACTGCTATTACCATTTTCACACTTGCATGATATTAGAGAACATTTTGCACCAGCATGTGGGACACTACTATTACCATTTTCACACTTGCATGATATTAGAGAACATTTTGCACCAGCATGTGGGACACTGCTATTACCATTTTCACACTTGCATGATATTAGAGAACATTTTGCACCAGCATGTGGGACACTGCTATTACCATTGTCACACTTGTATGTGATATTAGAGAACATTTTACACCAGCATGTGGGGCACTGCTATTACCATTTTCACACTTGCATGATATTAGAGAACATTTTACACCAGCATGTGGGGCACTGCTATTACCATTTTCACACTTGCATGATATTAGAGAACATTTTGCACCAGCATGTGGGACACTGCTATTACCATTTTCACACTTGCATGATATTAGAGAACATTTTACACCAGCATGTGGGGCACTGCTATTACCATTTTCACACTTGCATGATATTAGAGAACATTTTACACCAGCATGTGGGGCACTGCTATTACCATTTTCTCCTCACCAGAGACTGTTGATGTCAGCTATAGCTGATTTGCAGATATGCAATATTCCTATCAGGGCAGGGTCAGAGATTGGCCTGTAGGCTAGGCACAAGTCACCTCATCCTATAAGATACAAATTACAGTGACAGGATTTTCTGTCTAGCCACATGCATCATGGCATAATTTGTAGGCCCTGTATTTTCTTGGTGAGAAACCACTGTGGTCTCTCCAGCTGCTGCAGGTGTCTGGTGAGGTACATGTAAAAGGGAGCATTATAATATTTTAGTGTTCTGATGAGGTTCAAGTGCAGTGCTCTTTTATCATCCTCAGATCTGGATACTATGGCCTGACTTATGAGGTGCATAATGTAGCCTTTCCATACCTCTGTGGACACTTGGTGGTCAATGTTCAGATTGATATCTACGTGTGTTCCCAGTCTTGCACCACTGGGTTGCAGCATAGGGGGAGTGTTGCCAATGTTGTAATTAGAAGGGAATTCTACTTTGCAGAAGACCAAAATAATGACACATTTTCATTGTAAACTGTGTGGCTTTGGCACCAATCGTTTGCCTGAGTTAACCCCTCCTGTCGTATGTTATAGGTTCATAGGTTCATAGGTTAGTTCATAGGTTAGTACTAAGCTAACTGCCCTTGCAAGCCATTTTAAGCCTAGCCACTTATCCCTTGTGAGACTCAAACCCTGCACCTTGTGTTTGTAAGGCAAACACCTTAACCATTAGGCCACCCTCCCTCAATGATTGCACCCAATATGCAAGTGTCATCAAACTTGGTAAGCCAAAGGCTGTATACTTTAGCCTGAACTGTCAAGAAATAGATTCCAAACAGTAAAGTGCTCTGTTATTGAGCCAGTTGGATAACCACCTAGTAACATGAGGGCTAATTCCAAGCTAGGAGAGTTTCTCAATGAAACCTAAGTGGGGGATTGTGTCCAATCCCTAGGCCAGATTAGGCAGTATTCACTGTCATACCTTCATCCAGGCCTATTACACAGAATCAATGGGCTCTGACAACATCACAGATCACCTATAGCGTGACTCAGAACATACAACTACCTGACATGGTTGGATACACACTTCAACACATCCTCCACATGGACTATGTTCCCGTAGAAGGGTATACATTAACATGCATCTATCTGAGTTGGAGAGGCAGCACCTGATGCATGCATGTATAGACACATCCTGACTCTCCTCATCTGTGAGGTAGACCAACATATCATTATGGACCTTTTTGAAATGGATACTAGTAATATCCCAGCTATGTGCAACATACATGTGTGAGCTGTTAATGCTACATCCATGTCTGTTACATCTGTTAGATGCCCTCAAAGAGGTCATTGAGGGCATGCATGATGACAACATTATCATCCTGTAGAACTTGACCATCCCAAGGTATTTGACATAAATCCTCACTGAGGTATTCACTCAACACTGTCAAATGTGGCCATAAATACCTATATCACCAAGTGGGTAGACCACTGGATCACATACATGGCATCTAAATATGTTGAAATGTGTGAAATGACCTATATCTTGGTCCAGTGATCAGGTCCGTACATCAGGGCTGTCTGCCAGCCCCTTTCCTTTCCATTATTTAAGCCACAGATGTAAAGAATGACATACACATACTGTTTTCAAACAGCTGTCTGGAAGACTACAGATAGTGGGCAATCATTGACTCCACCTGTGATATTATTATAATACAGACAGTATCAACACACACCAAAGATTGCTGCCACAGCCATGATGACATAGATGAAATAAAAACATGAGTGGATTTGTTACATTACAAAAACAAATGCGCAACCCAAGGATAATATAAACATCACACCCTATAAGCAGACCAGTAGTTATGTGACCTGTGTCCTAGGATAAATGGTATGTGGAACACTTACCAGCATGTGACCACAGTGGTGACTACTCCCTTGTATGTAACACAACTACTGAGTACTTGCAGGACATGCACATCAAAGGCCATAATACCTCCATAGTTCACAGTCTTCATCACACTAATAACTGAGTACAATCCACCCTTCTTCATAAACCTTCCTACACATCTTCCAGAAATGTGTAACTGACATGTACCACCTTTGCCACAATGAACTGTCACAATTCTTATTGGCCTTACCTAGGTATTATTTTTGTTGCATAAACATTACTGTTTGATGGTGTAGAACCCCCATCAAGGTGTTATACCAGATGCATGTGTGATACCTGCTCTGGTGATGCACACAGTACATACATAGCTATCTGACAACATTGATAGCATGGGTTACATTTGTGACAGTGTAGATTGTGCCATATATTTATATATATATATATATATATATATATATATATATATATATATATACATACATTACCAGTCAACAGGTATAGCAGATGTTACAGTGTCAGGACAGTGTGCTTGATTACCCTCATAGATTGCTGACATGTCGTAATAGTTGTACAAGTGTATTTGTGCAAAACCATCTGTGCTAACTCAGAATTACATATGTTGTGTCAGAAACATGGGATTACTGGTGGTATTATTCTGATATTGTCCATGATTGTGTGTGCTTATTTTACTGTTGTCCATGAGCCTATAACTGTGTCCCATTTTCTGGAGTCCTCTGCTGAGATTGCAGTCATATTCAGGCAAATCAGTTTGCACATCTTCACAATATGCACCCAACCCAGATTGTATATAACATCTCTGATAGATGTCCTCTCCTTTGTTCATGCCATAATCCTTATATAACAAAGACATCTTCGTTGTTGTTATGTCATCTTGTGTGACAGTCACATAATATACATTTTCACTCTGCATTCTGTACCATGTCAATATGTGATTAGTGCACCCTGCTTCGGCTGTCTTCCATTTACATACCCTCATCTGCTGTACATTGCCACGTTTCATCTGTCCTCTTTCCGTGTTCATTCCTATAATTCATCTGTGTGTCCCTATTCAATGCACACACTTCCCTGACTGTTTTAAATGGCAGTCCATGCACCCTTACAGATCATTTACACAACTTTTGTGCAGAATGCTATTCAATGCACACTTCTCCTGACTGTTTTAAATGGCAGTCCATGTACCCTTACAGATCATTTGCACAACTTTTGTGCAGAATGCCAGGAATGGGATTCCACTACACTCTGCACTGTATATACTGTCCTGTACTGTGTTTGTACCATGTACCTTACTATATGTAAACCCTGTAATCATTGTGGCATTCTGTGCAATCCCGCTAAGCTAGTTTGCTCTAAGGTAAGTAAGTTTGCTATTCGTGTTGCTTTACATGGTTTCCTGGCACAAAACCATTCTTGTTTATGCTTAAACACAGTGCACAGCGTGAATATGTAATCACTGCTACTGCTCACCATGCAAACACTTAAACTCCATGTAGGCTTTACATAAAGCCTACACAGAGTTTATTGAATTCCACTAGAGGAATATATAGAACACATCTAGACTATTTTTTGCTTTCAGAAGGATGTGAAATAAAAAAATGAAGGTACATTAGACACAGGTTTTTCAGTCCATAAAGCTATCTGGATAGAATTCAGAGACAAAGTTGGTAATGTTAAGATAGGAAAAGGTCTAAAAATAGTTAATAAAGTGGAGTGGGTAGGTGAGAGTGAAAAACGAAAGTCAGAATTATGGGAAGATCACGTAAGTATGTGACAGTTTTATAAAAATTGGTTTGAGTGGTGGATTTTTTTTAAAAAAGAAATATAAAAAATGTTACCAAAGGTGCAAGTTAACAAGAGAAAGGAAGTGAAAAAGAGTTATAGTAAGTTAAGAACTTCTTAAAAATTTACAAAGGAATGAAAATGAATATTTCATGAAAGAACAAGAGTTATATGCAATGAACCAAGAAAAAAATCTGTTGTATAAACAAAGATATATCTTACAAAGTAAAAAAATAAGCGATAGCTACTTACTTAAATAAAATAGTTATGGAAGACATTATATTGAGAGAATAAATAGACTAAAAAGGGATAGTACAGAAAGACAAATAATATATAATGTGTAATGTTGTAGAATATATAAAATATTTATTTAAAGATATTATTAAAAAACAAAGGATATCATGTAAAGTAAGAACTTTGAGCAAGAAAATATCGATTTGGAAAGAAATATCAGATTAGAAGAATTGGATTTGGTATTAATATAAGTAAAGGTACATATAGCAGTGGGTCCAGATGGCTTAGAATATCAAATTTATAAGAACATGACAGTAATACAGTCACATATTTCATAGATGTATTAAATGAGTAGTTTAATGAAGGATTTAAAAATAAGGATTTATGTAGTGAAATTTTAAATTTGTATGGAAAAAAGGTGAGAGAAAAGATATAAGTAATTGAAAGCCTATTGTTTTGAATAATACTGATTATAAAATCTTTATGAAAATAATCCATAAAAAAGGAATCAAAACTCAAGAATATTCTCTTAGATTCAATATATAGTGTTAAAGGAAAAGGATGTCAAGAATTACTAATGATTACTAGGGGAAACTGCAGATGACATACTAAGTAGACAAGAAAATACTTTAATTATGGTAGGAGATCTAAGCAAAGCTTTGGACACTAATCAACAGAATATTCTGTGGTACATATTCAAAGCTTATAATTTGAGTATGAAAATAAGAAACGTATGTGTTACAGTGTACACACTGAACAAAATTAAAGTTTTTTAAATAGATGGCTGAGTGAAGAAGTAAGTGTTACAATATTAAAAGAGGTATAAGGCAAGAATGTCCTTTCTGTAACATTATATTTGCACTTGTTATGAATACAATAACTGGTTATATTAATTCAGTAGATGGTAATGTTAGATATGGAACAAATGAAGGTATTGATATAACTATAATGTTATTATGAGATATCTATAATGTTATTATGATATACCTATAATGTTATGGTATGCAGAGGGCATCATTCTATTTACTAAGCATTTGAATGGAAGACGTTCCGAGCAAGTTGAATTTGTGTTGAAATAAAACTGGTATGTGTTTTAACACAGAAAAAAGTAAAGGTTTAAGACATGAAGGTAGGGTTAAAGGTATTGAACTTAATTCTCAAGAAATAAAGTTATTAGGTATTACATTTGGAAAACAATGGGAAAACATGAAAAAAATATGTGAGGGGGGATTCAAAAAAGCCTACACGATCATTTTTGACCATCTGCACATTGCAGCCCGATGTGCACATGGCCACAAAGAGTTTTAGATACAGTAAATCCCACCTAGTGGCGTGGACTTGCATGCAAACATGGAAACTTCCATGACATGCAAATTGCAGTATAAGCAGCTGAATTGTGTGCTAATTAAGCAAATAAACATGGTGGAGTGATTCAACAAGCTGTAAAGTAACCATGTAGATTCCGTGTGTGTGTGTGTTGCCCATGTATTCTAAAGTTTTCTGAGTACAGCCATGGAAAGGAGTCTACACAGAAACAAGACCGTGTAAATGTCCATACATTTGTACAGAGCAGACCCTAACATGTAACCCCACACACATTATAACAATATCGGAATATCAGACATGTTGGATGCTAGAAAAATTATTTTAATTATAGCAACAATTTCTTTTTGAGTGCCATGACATAAATGCACCTTTGCACCCCACCCCCAAATGAACAATGTACTTGTAACTAATGTAGACAGCTAAAAGTGAAAACCCCACGAAGCATAGAATTCAAAACCTGTGTTCTTCTGCACAGATATATACCTCAGTAATACCCTCCCTTGACTGTACAACATTGTGCTCCCATTCAGTTTCCATGCCTACATGGTTGCCAACCATGTAGATTCAGGGCTGTCAGCATGGTGAAGATGCAAATAAGGTCAAAACTCATTAGAATTGCTGAATCCCAAAAACTTGTAACCATGTTCATTTTGTATAGGCACTTCCACAGTGTTCATGTTGAATGCATGGCAACAGTGAATGATGACCTCACAGGGGTGTGCCAGGTTACACTTACACAGGTGTACATGTAGGTCTGTGAAGTATAAAAGTGCATGTAAGCAGTGCAAAATTCACAATTTCTGTTGCAGGGCTAGAGTATAGAAGGTCCTGGGTTATAGTACAGGGTCTGCAACTTTCCCTGCACCTTTTGAGCTGCATGCTTGTGCAATATCACAGACACAGACAAAATAAATAACAAGATCACCTTATTTCAGCATCTGTATGCACTAATACCCACCAATGGAGTTGATATATTTAGTAAAGTAGCAGATGTTTTTCATAGGTGCTAATTACAGCATAAGGCAGGTGATTTTCAGTACAGCGGAGCTATTCAACAAGCTATAAAACATCCATGTAGCCTACATTCTGGTTTTACCTGCATACTTCAATACCATGGAAATAGAAACAAGGAAATTCTAGGCCTGAAATAAAATTGACTCAACTGCTGCATTTGCAAGGTAAGCCCTGAACCTAGAATGTATTCTATAATATTATGGCATATCATTGTGTATCTTAACATGACGTAGTAACAAAGTAAATAGTGGTGGATTTATTCAGAAGGTACCTTAACACATGACAGCAGACACTTATTTTACTTACATGTGTCCATTGCTAAGTTTTTTCTTTTTCCTCTCAGTTTTCATTGCACGTTTTGCATGATGTGCTGCATAGCTCAAATAGCATAAGCAGGTAATGGCTGTGTTTATCTGGTTTGTGTGAAGTGGGGTGGACCACCTATGAAGCAGACAGCCAAAAATAGTAACTGGATACATTCAATTATTGCCCTTGGCCACCATGAAAACCTGGCCTGGAGGACAGATGGTACTGGATTCTAGTGCAGAGTGTGCAACTTTTCTTTTACTGTTGTGACACTGCAGTTTACAGCAATAAACTGCAACATAGACAACAGTTGCATCAACATTCTTGTGGCAACAGGTGTAAGTACACAGTCCTGGGGTCAGATAAACTCTATTCCATATAGTATTATTTTTACTGATGGAGTAGTCTATGCATTACATTTTTGATCAAATGTATGACTGCGGGTATACTGTGTACTATAATCCTGTAAATGTTTTCCTGCTATCCTGACTAGCATGGCTTTAACTTTTGCAAAAAACACATACACAACTGTCTATAAATGAAATTGATTACCGCTGTTGCATTCTACTTGGCAGACATTAGCAATGTGGTTCACATTTGTGCACCACTTAGTGTAACTCACATGCATGTACACTTTGTTAACCATTGTGCAAATCTGCTGCTCACTGCACTATGGAACTGTATATATGATGCTTTCTTATTAGTGGTTATTGTCCATTTCCTTTGTATGACATAAAACTACTTGTGGAAACATTGCAAAATCATAGCACATTCTAAGTATACATTGTATATTCACAATATATGCATGTGTCCCCCCACCCAAGCAGTGCAACCCTTGGGGCTTAGTATTTTTTTACATGCATGTGTCAACCAAACTACAGAGTGTAATATATAATGTTGTGTGCTCCCTCATGGACAGGGCCAGTTGATGGCGCTGACAACCTTGCTCTTGTAAATTCAAATATCCAACTATGCCCAATAAGGGTACTTGTGATTTTACACAGCTAGGCTTCTACACATCTAGGTCATGCTCTACACTTAGGCTACTGGTCTTGTATGAACCTATGATTCTATGTGCCTATGCAAGCCTCTCAACCTGTTGTTCCCCATATGGCCTACTGATGTCATCTACCATAAGTTCACCTGCAGTCATATAAAAGTCAGACTTGTGCCATGGCACTTGCATAAAGTACTTTGTTCTGTAGTCTTTGTGCTTTGATAGGTAGGGGTTCTGTTCTCACTGTGGTCAACGGTGTAAATGTGTCTATTTGTTTGTCCATCCAGCCAGAAGAGCAAGTGTGTTTCCTGCAGTTACCACCTCAATCCCATAAACTGGCAGTATTTTTATACTTGCACCTGCCTACACATCCCATAAACTGACAGTATTTTGATACTTGCACCCGCCTACACTTCCATTGCTGACAGGCCTCCCATCTTCTTCTCTCCAACATGCACTGCTGATGTCACCCACTATAAATTGACCTGCAGCAATGTAAAAGTCAAGCTTTTGCTCTGGCTTTTACATAGAGTATTGTGTTCTGGAGTCTGTGGTCCTAGATAGGTAGAGGTTTTAGTCTCACTGCAGTCAGCATTCTGTGTGTGTCTCTATTCAGCAGAGTAGATGTGATATCCCACGATTACTTTTCCAATGGCATGGATCGCCGGTAGTTTGATACTTGCACAAACCTACATATCCATTTCATGCAGCCCTCCCAACCTCTTGTCTCCCACAAAGCCTGCTGATGTTATCCACTATAAGTTGACCTGCAGACATGCAGAAGTCATACTTGTGCCTTGGCACTTGTGTAAAGTACTGTGTTCTGTAGTCTGTGTACTTAAATATGTAGGGGTTCTATTCTTATTTATATAATTTGAGAGGACTTCCCCTTTGCTGAAAGGGATGATAACACATTATTTTGCATTTATTTTGAGTTTGTGGCTTTGGCCCGTTCATTTGTCTGTGTAGGCCCTTTTTGTAGTCTGTCATCTTCATTGGGGACTCAATGATTGCACCCAGATTGCAGTCATCAGTGAACATGATAAGCCACAGGCCATCTATTTTCCCCTGTATTTCTGAGAAATACATTCCAAACAGCAGGGAGCCCAGCACAGATTCTTGTGATACACCAGTGGTAACTGGTCAACTCATAGAGGTGGATTCCCCAGCTTTGACTGCATGTGTTCTGTTACTGCTCCAGTTGGCTACCCATCTAGTGGCATATGGGTTAATTCCCAGTTTTTTTAATTTCTCCAAGACTTTTGGATTTCTAATACCATGACGGGAATGGACCCCATTCATAAGTCAAGGTATAATTAAAGATCATGAAATTAGTATTGTTTCAGTCTTTCATGTTAGCCAGAAGTCCTCTTCACAGCACCTGCAATGTGCTCAGTAATGACTCCTTCTGCAAATTGTATGGCGCTGTGTGTATCAGTAACATATCTAAGTCTTCTCTTTCTCTTCTTTTTTCTTTTTTTCGCCACGTCGGATCACAGGATCACTGGTTGCCCCATTGAAGTAGAGCAGTGGAGTTTTACAGTCGAAGCCAGCGCCCCCCCTACAACCTTCCACAGACACACGCACACACACCTAGGGCACACAATTTAGTGTCCAATCTGCACAGCAGCATGTTGGGATGTGGGGGGGGGGGAGAGACACCGGAGAAACCACCCACCGACCACAGGAGGACATGCAGACGCAGACAGAAGGCACCCCAGCCGAGGATCGAACCGGAGAACCTCTTGCTGTGAGGCAGCAATGCTAACCACTGCACCACCGTGGCCGCCCAGTAACATATCTAAGTACAATTGGAAATTTTCTTTTTATAAGACCCGTTGCTCCTACTACTACTAGAACTGTCTGGGTATCTTTCTTCCATATTGCCCTAATTTCTGCCTGCAAATCCTTGTAGTTTATGACTTTGTTTCTCTGTATGTAAGACACTGTGGTCACTATGTGTAGTGATTTCAGTAATCAATGCTACTTTTGTCTTCTTTTTATGGACTACTACACCTGGTTTTCTTGCGTCTATTTCTTGAACTGTTGGTAATGGATGATACCATGTGATATAAACTTCAACATTTTCTATGAAGCTTTGTGGCTCATTTCCAGTGTTTTTCAGCTACTTCAGTATTATAATGTTTGCACAATACCCAATGCAACAGCCTAGCTATATTGTTATGCCTTTCAGTATATAGTTCTTCTGCCATTAGTGTATTACAACCAGCAACAAGATGTCTGTTTCCAATTCTGTTTTACAAAACCTACATTTGTCTGTTTCTCCCACATGTTCAAGGGACTTTGAAAACCAACGTGTATTGTATTCCACTATCTTAAGCTGCCAATATTAACTAGTCATCTTTTGCTTTAAATTCACCTCTCCTTAACCATTCCTGCATTCAATCCTGATCAACATGAAGTTGTTCCAAGAGTTTCCTATACTTGCAACTACATTTATGCATTTTCCACATTTCATCTGATCCTTCACCTTATATTCTTTCTTTTGTTTTTTGGCACATTCAGTTGCTGCCTTGGTTTGATTTCCATTCCCGGTTGACACTGATATGCTTCTGCTAAACTAAGCAGGGAAGTCGCCTTAGACTTGTTTTCCTCATGTCTCAAAACATTCACTACATTTGGGTCTTGTGAGGTCAATAGATATGTATGCAGTCCCACTATCATAGATCAATGCATGTAATCAATTTCGAGGAGGCCCATACCTCCTTCAGAACAGGGAACATATAGCCTCGGTATGCACTGATTTTTATAAATCATTTGATGAGCATGAAGCATCCTTCTCGTTTTCCTGTCCAACCAGTCCAACACATTTTGGGGCCAGTCACTCACTCCAAAAGTGTAAGTTAGGACAGGAAGAGCAAATTGGCTTATAGCTTGCACTTTGTTCCAAGACGAAAATGCTGTTTTTAGTATTAATTTAAGCCCTCTAAACTATTCCTTACTATGTTTTATTTGCATTTGTTCATGTTTTATTGTTGATCCTTCATCAAGTATTATTATTCCCAGCTGTGTGAGTTTCTCAATGATGCTTGAGTGGGGGATTGTGTCAAAAGCCTAGGCTAAGTCAAGATAGGCTGTATGTAGTATTTTGCCTTCATATAAGGCTTTGGTGACATTCTCGAAGAAGTCCACCAGGTTTAATAAGTATGATCTACCTTTAATAAAGCCAAATTGTGTCAGGTCAAGAGTTTGAAGTTCACCTATGTCATTGTTGATAAGGTCCATGATGATTCTCTCCATGGCCTTGCATATAAGGCTGCTTAGACTTATGGGTCTATAGTTTCTAGGGTTGGTTGATGGACCCCTCTTGTGCAAGGGAATTACCATTGCTGTTTACCACTCTGCAGGGACAAAGCCAGTACTTACACTGTGGTTGAAGAGAGTGCCAACTCATTCTGCTAGGCCCTGTTTCAGACCATTTAGTAGGCAGCCTGGGATGTTATCTGGTCTGATAGAGGCTATGTTTTTGGCCATGGAGAGTGTGGTTATGAACTGCTCTTTGGAGATTCTAGGTTGAGGACTGGTAACAGGTATGCTTTGGGGTATGTCTGGTGGGGACAGGGTGGGGTGAAGTTTGCTCTAATGTTTGCTAGTAGATTGGCAATGTCCTCAGGGTCAGTATGAGTGGTACCATCCACTACTAGTTCAGCACAAAGCTGGCTCTTCCCTTTTAGATTTCTGATGTAGCTAAAGAATGCCTCCTGATTATCTTTAGCTAAGGATGCCAGTTTAGCTTCATACTTGGCTTTAGAGGACTTTACATGATATCTAATTTGCTTGTTCAGGCTGTGGAGTGTGTCCTTCTTCTGCTGAATAAGTCCCCTCTTGTTCTTAGACATTAGCTTCTTCCACTTGTTGTATACCCTATTTATGCTTGATGCCCACCAGGATGGCTTGTTTTTTGGTGAGGACCTTGTTTGGATCCATTCAGTTTCAGCTGAGTCTATACATTTGTATAGGTGTTTATACAGGCAATTTGTGTACACCTCTATATAGCAGTCATTGTTGACAGTGGCAGCCAGAGGTTTGCAACTATTTATGGCATCACTTAGGAGGCTATAGTTTGCTTTGGAGAAAATTTTCATCCGTTTTGCTCTTAAGGGGGTTCAGGTATGATCTTTAATTTTAACAAGACTAAATTCTGATCTGACCTGACCAGGGAGGGTAACACACAGGGGTAGTGCAGAGACCTCCTGTGTTGGTGAGTACTACCTAAGCCTAGGACATTTGAGCTCCTTGTGGGGGTGCAAACTATCGGTTACAGAGCATTTGTATTAACAAAGTCCAGAAACCTTAGGGTGAGCATGTTTGTGTTCATATATGACTCCCAATCCATGGAAGGATAGTTGAAATCACACATGACCAAGATGTTTGGCTGTATAGTGAGTCACTCAAGTAGGTCCAAGTAAACAGAGTGGTTCTCATGGTTCATGGTGAGGGACCTAAGCTAACAATGATATGGAACATGGTTTTACCTACAGTTAGTTGGACCTGGAGTGGTGCTACAGAGTTGTACATGTTGACCAGTCTTGAGGTGCATTTGTCTTTAATGAAGATGTATACACCTCCACCTTTAGTTCTTTCATATTCATTTTGAAGTCTGATTGTGTGGAAGGTATTGTAGCCTTGCATGGCTAAGGAGCTCTCTGCAGCCTTGAACCATGTCTTTGTGACTGCACAGACATGGGCATCTTCCAAGGTAAGGAGTGCTTCTAGTGAATGCAGTTTCTGATTTACACTCCTTGCATTAAGCAGCATAACCTCGAGTTTGTCTCTCGAAGATTTTTTACATCTGGAATTTTGTTGTTCTGCAATTGCCTAAAAAAGGCATTATGGAGGACACAAGTACCTTTGCCAATAACCAAAATCCAAGAGGCAACAGGTAAATACCATCTCTGGCAAAGCAGCATGGTCTGTCAACCATATCATTCCAGGCTGACAGATACTGGATCCCCCTGGACTGACAACAGAAGCTAAGCCAATTGTTGAAGTCAATCATGTTTTGTTTATCTTGAGCCATCATCATGGGTGAAGGTGGTATGCTGCTTAGGGCTAGGGACATACCTGCCTGGGACAGATAATCTGAGAGTTCAGTCATGTCTCTCATCATATACTACACTGAGGTACATCTCCAGTAATTCACTCCAACATGGACTATGACAGAGTCATAACAGTACTTGTTGAGATACTTCAGTGTGTGCATAATCTGAAGGATCCTGTCACCTGACAGGCAGCTGACTGTGACCTTCTTTTCCAGCCTGGTGAGGGGGCCATCTGTGTGTCTCACTATGGATTCACTTATGACCATGACATTTGGTTGTGAGGTGTTTTGCCTTAGGGGCTTACACTTTTGTGTGTATTATTATGTGTAGTAGATTCTATTGGGTCTGCAGTGTGTGCAGTAGGTTTGCGCTTTGGAGGTGTCTGATCTTTGGGTAGGCTTTTAGTGAGTACCTCCTTCTATGTGAGTTTATGTGTTGTGAGCTTGTTAAGTGCAAGAGGTGAAGTGTGTGTGTCGACATGTTTGATATCTGGAATGTAGTTATGTGAGAGAATTGATTCCAAATTAATAGTATAGATACAGCTCTCACATGTTCTGCTAGTTTGTTTTACAAGTAACTAGTTGTCAGTATACATAAGACAACAGTCGTTGATGCCAGGATAATGGCAAGCATCCAACCGGATCTGCCACATTAATTCCTTTTTCTCTAAAAGTAAAGATCTTGCTTGCCACTATCCTGGCATCAACGACTGTTGTTCCATTCAGTGCCTCTTGAGACTTAAGAACTTGAACATGTAGTTTAAAATGTAATGTATTATGTAAAATACAACAGCATTATTAAGAAAGGATGTAAGTAGGTTATTTTTATTTCTACCCTTATGCCTATCTTATCATTCCTTCTTAATATTTTTATATAATTATTTTTTTACTTATTATAAGTCCAAATTAATTTCTCAGGGTTTCTAGATTTCCTATGTATAGGAAACTGGCTAATTATAAACCTTTAAGGTCAACAATTACTGCATGTTAGTTTTGTAATTAACTAACATACTGGAATGTAAAGGTTGAGTATGACTTTTTTTTCTTTTTTTGCAAGTATAGTAGACTATTTTATTTCATTCTTTTATCTTATTGTATTATGTTTGTATGCTGTACCAACTAGTAGCATTGATTGTTTAGTTTAATTTATGCTGCAAAGTTTAAGGTCATCTATTATGTTTAATTGGCATTTATTAAGCAATGAAGTTAATAGGAGAAAGAAGGGGGAAGTGTATTTAAGTGAATTTGAGTTGCAGTTTGTTGTCTGAAGAAGTCTAGTTACTAAACTAGACGAAAAGCGTTTAACTTTACTTGTGATTTGCTACCAGTTTTTTACTCAAGTCATTTTTAATAAAGAGCTGAAGACTTTGGGGGTGCTGCTTGTTCCTGCTTTGGTTTGTCTTTTCTGCCAGGAGTTGCACTTGCACCTCCATGCCCAAGGTCAGATGCAGTGCTGCTACCTCAGTGTGACTGATGTTTGCTGGACATTCTCCTTTCACAGGAACTCCCAGGACTATGACCCCATGGCCTGCCACATCTTGGTGTGGACAGCACACTCACTGATGGACCAGCGGATGTACTGCCACTATGGAACGTGATTGGGCATGGCCATGTTGGCTATCAGCAGATGTTGTGGCTGACCTATGCCTAAGAGGACACCATTCCCCTCCCAGCAAACATTCCGTCAAAGATACTACTCGTTCCATGACAGACACCCCTTGGTCCAATGTGTCATTCATCCAATACAGTGACTCGGCAACACTGTGAAGGTAGTCACATATGCCAGACTGTGCCACATTCACAACCCTGAGCATTTGTCTGGAGTGCCTTTCTGAATGTGCCCGTGCCTCCATGATGGCCCTAAACATATGCTTTTTGCCATAGCTGTGCATTAGAGCACTATGCACACCATCACGCAATAATTCTTTAAAGAATAATTCTTTAAAGTAAAGAAATGGGGAAGACAGGAAAGTGATGAAATGGTGAGCAAGTAGGGAGAAGAACAAAGTGAAATGAGGGAAGTAATGTGCAGGAAGGATGTAGGAAAGAACCACAGCTATCCACTTCTTCAAGAATAAAACATGAACATGCATGCAAAATATTAGCTGAATTTTGACTGTCACCTCCAGAGAGAGAGATAGAGAGGAGTGACCACAACATAATCTGTTATATGGAGAATTGGACTAATCAAGTGTGTCATGAAAACATGTGTGCAAAATGTAGAGCTATGTATGGGATGATTTTTTTTTTTTTGTGGGACAAGTGCCCATTTTTTTTCTTTTGAGAGAGAGAATAATGTTGGGGAGTGGATGTACGAATGTCTAGGTGAGGTAAGTTGGACTGGTGAGGAAGCAATTGCAGACAGACAAGAAAACAAGACAAGAGGCAAGGATGGGGAAGGAAAAAAGAGATGGATGAACACCATGGTTGGGGAGAGGGTGGGAAATCCAGGTCCCATGCAAGTCAAGGGGGTTGACAGTGAGAATCTAGTCCTCACCCAGTGGACTGTCATCACTGTTACCTAACTGTGCCACTGGCTGCAGTACTCAACATCTGTGTCTCCTACATGGACTCTGAACGAAGATGGAGAGCAGGTGTTCTATCCAGTGTAGGCATGCACTCACAGTACAGCTCACAATCCTACACACCATCCATGGTAGTTCCTGTTGGGTGATAAACTCACCACCTCTACCACTGCTCCCGGAGGAAGCCAAAAGCCTATCTTCTGGGGCGGAACTATCTGAGGGGATGGGTAGTGCAAGGGCAGCAGATGGGGTGCTACCAGGTTTTGCACCAGATGTACTGGGCAAAGATGCTGTAGCGAGTGCTTTGGGGGAAAATAATTCCATGGGACAAGCCTAACCCGCTATGACAAGAAAAAAAAAATTGGCATGAAGGGAAAAAGGGAGAAGATTAGTAACTTTATATGTGACACACAAAGCATTGATAAAATTATTTGACTATTCTGTTACCCTTACTTTTATCACTACAAGCTCCTAACAAATTTCTTCCTTACTTTTAAGA
Source organism: Protopterus annectens (assembly GCF_019279795.1). Classification (NCBI taxonomy): domain Eukaryota; kingdom Metazoa; phylum Chordata; order Ceratodontiformes; family Protopteridae; genus Protopterus; species Protopterus annectens. The sequence goes on along the minus strand of NC_056737.1, from coordinate 975,109,016 downwards.
CTGCCCAGTTCGTACCAGAGGCACACTATAGTACAGATTGCAGCCATCAGTCCTTGATGTGTGCATATATTGCACATATGCATGCTCCATTTATACTGATTACAGTTTACAGAAGGCCATTTTTGCCACTGCTTTAGAGCTCTGATGTTACATTTCAAGATAGATGAAAACCTAACAGTACTGTATATTTCGGAAGTGTGATTTTTGAACCCACAACTGATGACTACTCTCTAGTACTGTACTATTATTTTGTCCTAGAGACTACTGCATGCATACTTTCCTTTTAAAGTTTAGAGATGCATGCTCACTGTTATTTCAGAATATGGCACCATTGCTTTGTGCTACAGACTAAGGCATGTGTAGTTCCTTTTACAGTTGAGATATACATTCTCAGTTTAACACAACTGTATTAAATACCAACTAAGTGGTCCTTAACTTTTAATGCTACTAAATTACTATACAAATTATTATTATTATTAAAATGTTAATGCATACATACCACATGCTTCTCGCATCCTTAACAAATGAATGGCATGGGATCTGACATTCAAGGCTTGCTCCTTAGCAGCTGTGGAAAAAATATAACAAAACATAATACCATTAAGAATACCAGTCCTGACTGTATTCAGCTTTTAACTCTTACAATTACTCACTGAAATGTATACCTACACATTTGTAGGGTGTCCCCTGTACTAAATTCCCTGATCCAATGGTCGAGGGTATCCCGCTTCCTCCTCCAGAGGTCATCAAAATGATGTCTGCATTGCTCACCAATAGCACTGTTTAAAGCCCTGGCAATACTATTCCAGGCTTCAAACTTGCATTCTGAGCCTGAATAGTCCTGCTGCAGCAACCAGGACTCATGCTTCTTAACTAGGAGTCCAACAAAAACTTTGTATTCCTGGACACCCCAGCTCTGAGCCCAAAAGTGCACATCCTCACCGACAACTCCTGACATGCCTGCCACAGCTCAAGCTCAAGCTCAATGTAGAATGAGATTTCCTGACAATTGCATTGTATATCCTGATGTTTTCCCAAATATGCACATCTTGCACTTACTGATAGTGTGCACATTTTTGTTTTGCAACATTTGAAAACATTGTGCTTCATTTACCATCACGCAAGCATGGTAGGTAAGGGTGTACACTGCTGGGCACCATGTTTGCACAATGTTAAGCAATGCACAACAGTGGCAAGCAATGCAGTTTTAAGATTATTTGGTATACAGGCACTTGTGTAAATGTGCTAGTCAAATGGGCCATGTCTATGGTTCTCCTACACTTACAGCTATTGCCACAAGAAGATTGAGAAAACAGATGTGTACTTTGCATTTTATTGCTATAATCTGCAATCTCACAACAGTAAAACAAAATCTGTACACCCTGTACTAGAACCTCAGATCATCTGCACTCCACACTTACACATGACACCTGCTGCAATGGGCTTAATGACATGGCTTATATCTTAGCACTTACCACCGTCCAGCAAATATGAAATTAAATTTTTGTTTCATATTTGCTGGACGGTGGCTTGTGTTGCTGGTTGCCCTTTCATTTGTTTCAGTTTTTTTGTCTTACTGCCTTGGATTGGCTATCTTATTACTTATTGTAGCTACTTACCATGTTTGCATGATAGCCAGTAGCATTAATTGAATCCATCTGGTTTATGATTTTGGCTGTCTGGGTCCTGTCTGCAGCCAGGGTGGTCCATTCCTCCAGTATGTGTGCTGCTACACTTTGCTCAAGCACTGACCAAAAAAAAAAAACAATAATGGAGACTGTCCAGATTTTAGAAAAATGTCTGGAAGTTTGCATCATATTTTTAGGCTGTTTCTTGTAAAATGTGTGTTTTATTGGGAAATCACTGAAGATTGAAGTCAATATATAATGACATACATTTCAGTTTCGTATGTCATATCCTTCAGAAAATGCATGCTAACATAAATCGTATTATTTTACCTACTTTCTGTGGTTGTCAGAACAATATAGCAAATCTGTCAATATTTTTAGTTCTTTGTCCCCCATTAGTTTAGTGTTTGTCCAGATTTCTTGCACTAAAAGGTTGGGTGATATGATTCAGAGTACAGGTTTTGCAGCCAGCAACACTGGTGTGAGTCGCAAAACCTTGCTTATGCGCGCCAATTATCATTATTATTATTCATGGCGTAATGCCGCATGATGCCATGCAATTAGCAGTATCGCATACACGAAAACACTCCATGTAGGCATTGGGCAGAACCTACTCAGAGTGTATTGAATCCAGACTGTGTTCTTTTTGCAGTATTTTTAAACTTTCTTTCAAGAAGAAAGTTTATTTGCTTAACTGTGTTGTATTAAGAAATATTTCATATATAGTTAGCATGTTTAGTATGCCACTGTCAATTGAAAAATGTATTAATAATGTTATCTTCTCCTTTATATGGGGATCTTGCCTTAATCCTGTAAAGAGAGGTTTGCTTTATGTAACAAAAGATGATGGTGGTTTAGGTATTTTCAGTTTCTTTTCTTCTATATAAATATTTAAATGGTTAAAGGAAAAATGGTAATTTAATAAGTATATTATGAGCTATGATGAAAAGTTGTAAAACAGTAAAAGAGTATATGAGTAAAGAAATGACAGCATATCAAGAGGAAATTTTAATGTGGAAAATAAGTAGAGAAGATTTAGATGATGAAAGAAAAAAGTGGCATGAAAAAGTAATGGCAAAATATTTCATGTATACCCATGAAAAGAATTTGAGCAAGTGAAAATTGAAGCTATATAAGTAAGAAAAACAAGAAATTATAAATTTAAAAAGAGAGTATAATGTCATGATATTTTGTAGAGACTGGCGATAAGGAAATTACTAGTCAAAGTAAGCATGTCATATAAAAAAATAAGTGAAATAATATGTAATTATTGTTATAAGGAAGAAACTGCTGAACCTGTCTTTGAAATGTAAAAGAATTGCAGCATTTTGGACTAAGTTGGATGAGCATCATTATTTAGATGAAATTAAGGGATACAAAAATATTAATATGAATATGATTGAATATTTTTTTTATAAAGTGTTTATTGAAAAGGTTGATAAAAATATGTAATGTTATGTGGATAATTTGCAACCAAAAAGTGAAAGAAATTGTGTATAATGTTAAATGGGATTTATCAGAAATGTAAAAAAATAAGACTTTGGTTGTGGAAAGTAGAGTGGGGGGGCAGGTATAAATGTATTTGAAGATAAAAAAGTGAATACGAGGTGAATGTAAACAGTTGTGTGTATAATATTGTATATAATGTACATATTATTTTATTTATTCAGTTTGTATTGTAAATATTTAAGATTTGTAAAATAAAGGACCACCTGCTCTTTTCAATAGTGTAGGTTGATGTTAAAGATCTTACAGCACCTGCAGACTGAAGGAGCCTTGGTTTAACATTTCAACCAAAGGATGACATACTCAGTAGTGCAGCATCCCTCCCCCTTCTTAAAGTGCACTGCAGTATTAACAACCCATCTCTATGGCATGGAAGTAGAACCCATACTTCGCTACACCAAAGGCAAGTATGTTTCTGCTTTTGCTACTAACACTACTTTCAAACTCTATAGGACAAACATTGATAGACATTTGCTAAATATAACAGTTGTCCACTGAAACAGATTTAGCATAAGCAAAAGCAAGCTACCCTGCCCTTGAAGGTCACATTCAAACTGCACTGAAACTTACATTCACTGAAAATGCAGCTACCCCCGCTAGTTCTGAAGATTATTTTCCATTAAGCAGTGAAACAAAATGTATGAACCAATAAAAGACACAATTACCCATTTCAGAACATTTCAATCAGCTATGATGACTGCGTGAGCAGTCTGGTAGTTGGCACCGAGGATTAAGGCTCTTGTCTCCTGCAAAGAAGGTACAGGGTTTGAGCATGAATACGCCAATTAACTAACTTGTCATTAGGGCATTTCCCACGCACTCTTAGGCGCTCAGTGGGCCCATCTAGCTCTGCTTACAAGAGCAAACAATCTTTGCATTCTCTTGATCAGATACAGTCAAGATCTGCAAGATAGAATATGTAAGAATACGGACTAGCACTTTTCAGATAATATGGATTCTTTATAGTGCTGATAATAAGCCTGTATGAAAAGCTCATCGTGCTAATTCTCTATCTTATAGTCTGTACATAATGATGACTGTTGGTTCAGTTCCCTCACATGTATATATGTTGATGGATTAGGACTGTGAGCAAAGAGGATTAGGCCATGAGCTGTTACTGAGCTACTGCCTCCCCTGCAGGGTTCTGATTCAAACAGCTTTCATTTGCCTGCTGTATAACTTAAGCAGTGCTTTGGGGCATTTGTGAATTTAGACTATACTTATTAATGTCTTCTGTACTTAATCAAATTATAAGTGTGTCGTTCATGTACTTAGAAACCTCTTGTAATTCTTGTTATCTTCAATTTGTAATTTGTTTTTTTACAGGGCTTTTACTCCAGGACCTCCGCTGAAAATGGGCTATCACTCAGGTGGCAATACCAGGTTAACAAATTTCAAAATAAATAAAATAAATAATAATGGTCTCCTGGACTGCTTGTCTAGTAACCACCTACTAACCTATGAACCCGTAAAGGAGTGTTTTCCAGGAGAGGAAAGAAGAATGTTTAAAATGTTGGCTGACTTGGAGAAAATAAGATGCATATAGATGTAGAAGGATTATGGAGGGACCATGAGGCTATGCATCCTTTTTGTATGCCCTGAAATTATTGGTAGATTATGTTCAAGTCTGAATTTTGTTTTGAATTAAAAACAAAGAGAAAAAAAGGGAGGTTCTTGGAGAGAAAAAGCAACACAAGGAAGCGGTACAAATATGTTTTATAATTCTGGAGAATAATGATAAAATATTTAGGAAGGAGGAACAGTGGTTGAAAGTGACTAAAAAGAAGATGAGGGTGTGGTTACTTTGACAGCAGTATATTGTTAGTGGAAAATAGAATCTTCTTCTTTCGGCTTTTCCCAGTTAGGGGTCACCACAGTGGATCACCTGTCCGCTTATGATTGGCAGTGGAGTTTTTACAGTGCTTAGTTCCCAGCCAACCCCCAACCTTCCACAGAAGGAACACACATGCATGCACTCACACCTAGGGCCAAATTAGAGTGCCCAATCCATCTACAGCATGTCTTTGGGATGTGGGAGGAAAGCGGAGCACCCGGAGGAAACCCACGTGGCCACAGGGAGGACATGCAGACTCCACGCAGAAAGCACACCAGCTGAGGATTGAACCAGAAAACCTCTTGCTGTGAGATGGCAACGCTAACTGCTGCACCACCGCAGCTGCCCTAGTGGAAAATAGAATACAGTGAATTATTTCCTAGGAATTAGTTGACATAAGGAGAAGGGTATGAAGGAGGGAAAATGTCTATGGAGAGATGAGAAGGAAATGCATGATGCTTTAGATAAATATTTGCTGTAGTTGTTTGTTTGAAGGATATATCGAATACAGGGTTCTTGAAGGGTAGAAGTGGGGTGGAGGGGAAGAGTAATGGCTACTGGGGGATATTTTGATGAAAAAGTGAGGTAAGCTTTGAACCAAATGAAGTGTGACTCCTGCGTAAGAATGGTAGTCTCTGGGGGTTATGCATTTTGTCGTGATAAAATTACGCTTGTTTTGTGGGTGATTAATGAATGATGGAAGAGTTTTTTTCAGGCCTTGAGATTATGTGGCAGTATTGTGAGGCTTATGTGGAAAAATAGGGACTAACTTGAGTTGTGGAACTGGTAAATATTGGCATTTTCTAATTTGTATTAAAACTGTGATGAAAATTATTCATCTGAAAATGAAGTTCATTGTGATGTTAACTGAGAAGAGCTGTATTACATTAGCAGAAGCAAGCCTATTATATGACAGCTTCTGACATTGTGTTTTGCTGTGGAGATCATTAGAAATGGCAAAGCAGAATGGTTATTTGTGTCATATCTAAAGCATTATTAATTATTAATATGAATCATGTTTAGATGTTTCGGCTTCTTAAAGATGTGGGTTTAGTGAGGGTCTGAAAGGGCTATTTGTGAATACCCTTTTTAGGGCACATGTGAATGGAAATTTAAGAAAAGAAGTAAAGGAAAGATGGCTTCAGGCCAGATCATAGCACAGCCACTGCATTATTATCCTTCACAAGCACAGTTAGCAAGCCCAAGGACAAAAGATACCTAGTATCTGCATTATACCTGGATCTCTCAAAAGCCTTCAACACAATTTCACAGACTTTACTGCTAGACGCACTACCCAGACTAGGATGCTCCACTACCACACTTCATTGGTTCCAAAGCTACCTACATGATCAGAAGCAAGCAGTCAAATGGTCTAACCAAATCTCTCCCTTCCTACAAAACCCTACAGGAATCCACCAAGTGTCCATCTTATGACTCCTACTGTTTAACATATTTGCCAAAAATCTATATACCTCCAGTTCCCCAGGAACTTTAATTCAGTATGCAGATAACTCAGCCTTAATCTGTACCTCTTGTACTCTCCCAGAACTGCTAATCAAAATGCAACAATCATTCACAGAAACTGAATTCTAGCTCACAAAGGCCCAACTCTTTCTAACCCCCCCACAAAAACAAAAGTATAGCCTTTTACCCCAAAAATACCACCTACAGCCCTGACCAATTTAATATTCTCACAGCTGACAAAAAACATCATAAAAAATGTACAAGAAACTAAACTCCTAGATGTTATTATCAATAACCTCACAGCTAACAAAGCATCAAGACGACACATATAAAACTAGGACTCCTCTATAGGAAACAGACAATTTCTTACCACTTCCACTAAGACCATGCTAGCTAAAACCTTCCTGCTCCCATCCCTATTCTATGGTTCCTGTATACTAACCACTCTACAAAACTCCACCAAGACCAAAATGGAACAATGCTACAACAGACTAGCAAAGTTTGCAACAAACTCCAACTACTATACACATCACTATATACCACTAAAAGAACTAAATTGTCTGGAACTAGTAAACCAGCTTACTTATACAAACCTAACTACAATCCGCAAACTCTTTTGTAGGTCCACTGCCTGTCCTGTCCTAGTTAACCTAATCTAACATTATAAACCAAACAGAACACTCAGATCCAAAGACAAAAACCTTCTTGAAACCTAAAAATCTTTCAGAAACCAAAGAAAATCACTTTACTCATACTTTCTCGCCAAGTTATGGAACACCCTCCCACCTAATATTGGACTAACTCCTGGCCTACCTCACTTTAAAGCCTCCCTAAAAGAACATCTAAGCAAATCATGGTTATGCACACGCTTTGCTCCAGGCTAATCTACTTCTTTCCTCCTTACACCTCCTCTTACTACACTGACCTCCTCCTCCTAAGTTAATCTACTATCACTTTAAACTTTGGAAACTATGTGCCATTCTCTCGCTAGCATTTTACTCATTTGCCAGAGGACTAATATTCTGGTTAACCCACTCCAGTCTGTGTCATGACACTCAAAGAAACTCAAAGCAAATACTGTTTACCCTAAGACGTTTATTTCAATTTGTGTGAATGTAAACTGTAAATATTCTAACGTTATTACAAAGGTAACCCAAAGTCCCTGTCTATAATTCATCCGTTAGTGTATTTCTATACACGTAGCATAGTGTATAATATGTATAACAAAGTTTTATATGTGGAGCTTTTCTCCCCAGACCTCCTCTGAAAATGGGTCATGTAACCCAGTTGGACTATCCCAGTAAACAAATGTCAAATAAATAAATAATGAGTCAGGGATGTCCAATAAGCCTGATTTTGTTTATCTTATTAATGTATATATTATTTTAAAGCTAGTGCGGGTGGCTTCTGAGTGTAGTTGGGAAATATATGATGGAATTGTTATACTTGCAGGTTTTTGTTATGCTGACAGTTTGCTGTTGGCTGTTAATGAAGAGAAAATTGTGAGTCGTGCTGTGGCTGGTCGGACATTATTTTAACTGAGAATGGCTTGAGTCTAGATAAGGGAAAATGTGGAAGTTTTGGTGGGACAAGAAAGTACCAGGGCTGTACTTTACTGCAGAGCAGATTAATTTGTTAGGTGTTCAGTATTGTGAGCGTGAATAGTGATGCAAGAATGGGGGCAGATTTTTAAAAGGATCCATACTTTTATGGTGCTATGAAAGGTGTACTTATACATTTTAAGAAGTAAACTGTTACACCCTGACCATACCACTACACCCTGTCCTTACACTTCAAACAACATGCAGTCCATTTCCACGCAGTTCAACACTCATTTTATCCAGTCAGTTCTATCACTAATCAATGACCACCTCACGTCACCCCTCCAACTCCTATCTGTTCTCAAATGCAACACACTATCTTTTAGTTTTCAGCCTGTCCCACTATCAGTCATAAAAAAATACTATTAGCCAAATTAAAAGCAACAACCTCAGATGCCAATAACCTTCCCACTGAGTTCCTCAAATCACTAGTGAAGCCTTTCACCATTGTAATCAACCAGTTTGTTTGTCTTTTTGGCTTTTCCTGGTTAGGGGTTGCCACAGCGGAACTCCGGTCCACTAATGATTGGCAGGTGATTTTTTTTATGGTGCCAAGTTGCCAGCCCAATGCCCAACCTTCTGCGAAGGCACGCCCATTCACGCATGTCTTTCGGAGGCCACTCGACCGTGGGGAGGACATGCAGACTCCACACAGAAGGCACTCCAGCCGAGAATCGAACAGGAGAACCTCTTGCTGTGAAGTAACAACGCTAGCGCTGGTAATCAACCAGTAAATAACCAAAATTTAAATCCCATCCATCTGGAAAAAATCCATTATTATACCCCTTCACAGAGGACGTACGTCAACAGAGTTAACAAATATATATAGCTCTGTTGCTGTTCTATTACCCCTCTCTAAAATCTTTAAGAAATATATTCACTTTCAGCTTATGTAACATATAACCAAACAACCTGCTCTCCAGCACCCAACACAGTTTCAGGCCCAAACACAGTAGTACTACCACTACCCCTCAACTTCACCAACATAGTAAAGCAATACAGAAATGAGGACAGCCTTGTTCCTTCACTTTTCCTTACCCCTTCCAAAGCATTTGATACACTGTCCACCAAAAGTTCCTTTCTGAACTTGCAGTTCTGGGTCTCATTTACCCCTCCCACTCCTGCTTTCACAGTTATTTATGCATTCATCAGCAGGCAACTAAATGGCAACATAACCTGGTGTTCCCCAAGGGTCAATACATGGCCCTCTTCTATTTAATATTTTCATAAATAAACTTCATACTGCTACAATACTTGCCACTCTCATTCAATATGCTGACGATTCAACCCTTAACTGTTCTGCCTCATCCATAACAAAATTACCGGAAATCACTCAAAAATCTTATACTGACATTGAAATATGGCTAAAAAAATTCTAACTTGGTGCTTAACGCTATTTACTCCAAAACAAGAACTTAACCAGAAACACACATTTCATATCACCCTAAGTAAGAACACAAAAATAGACACCGTAAGCCAAACAAAACTACTCAAAGTCATAATAGAAGACAACCTCAGATCTGATCACCACATAGTTCATTCCATTAAGAAAACTCACCCAAAACTCAGCTCCCTCTGTAGAGCCAAACACTACCTGACAGACGGATTACATCCTTCTCTATCATACGCTTCTCCTATTCTTACATATATCAATACTACTAATAAAATTATCCTTCTGCTACTAGAAAATAGCAGAATTTGCCAAAACCACCTTATGAAACACACCACTGCCTTGCATTAAAACAATGAAACTGGCTTGAACTCCCAAACCAGTTGACACACTCATAACTAATCATTGCCCACAACCTGTTCTACCTTCCAGACAAATGCCCAGCATTACAATATACTCTACTGTAGTACTCACCCACTAGAGATCTTTGCTGTAGCAATAAACTCTTACTATGTATCAGTAAGGCATTCAACATAGCTGGGGACTCTCTGGGTGGAATTCAATAAAGCTTAAATAGAACAATTCTCCATGTAGGCATAGAGTTATGGCCCCAACACGGAACATGGCTGCCGAGCAATCCAGTAAACAGGGTGGAGGGGTGTGCAAGTGCGTGCAAACACGGAACTGTCCGCAGAAAGCAAATCACCTCATAAACTGGTGAAAACCATGCAAATAAGATTGATTTGCGGTCCAATAAGCAGAAAGGCACCCGTGTAGGTGCTGTGTTGGTCTAAGGAATGTATGCATATAGAAACTGTGTATCAGACTGTAAATTGTAAACAGGGGCTGTAAAAGCCTAAAAAAAGGTGGATATCATACCGTAGGCATGTGAATGGCTACAACTATGGCCAGAGAGTCCAGAAGGCAATGCAAATCATTAAAAAATATATGTTTAATACATATATTATGTTTGCTTGGTGAGCAATGACTCACAAACATGCTGTTATGGAAAAAAAAATTAAAAAGTATAAAAAAGTGAAAAGTAGACATTTGCAAATATATTGCATTATAGTGCCCAGCATGCAGAGTATTACAGTGGCAGGTGTCAGTGGTGCTATGGAGGCAGGCCCTAGAGTAATGAAGTATCCAGGGTATACACAATTAGCTGTATGTAAATGAGCTGGGGTTACTGAATAACAAAAAGGGCTACAGTCTCCGCAGATACAACCCAAGATAGGGCTAGAACCATGTAGGTAGTGGGAGAACATGTAGCTAACATCAAAAGGAGGTGTGTCACACTATGTTAAAACAGACTAGAGCTCAGCAGTGCTTGTTTGTGCTTAGCTAAGCACAGCTAAGCAGGGGGTGTGTCTGATGCTGCTGAGCCTGTTTTAGCTAGTTTAAGAAAAGCTGAGTGTGCCCGTGGTTAGGGGAGTGTCAGAACTGCTGAGAACTGTTTACACTCGTGCTGCAGGTTTTCACACCGCGCTGCACTGCTTAGCAGTGAAAGAATTAGAAAAAAATAAAAAAAAAAATAGCCTGGAAAAGCCAATCAGGTAGAAATAACTAATACGCCCTGTTCTACCCCCCCCCAATGATATATCTATCAGGTGGAATGCAGCATAATGAGCCAATCACCCAGGCTACAACTGCAGCATACCACTATAAACTATGCATACACCCTACAGTCTGATTTCTCCACATACTTTGCACCATTGGAGTGCACACTTGGGAATTTTAACTGACAAAATGGTAGGGGCTGCTGCTGCTCTGCTACATCTGTATGTGCTTGAGGCTGAGGCCATTGAGGATGATGATACTGACAGTAGGCCCAGACTGAGAAGGAGAAGAGTGTTCAGGCCTAGGGTAACCTCCCAGGGGCTACATGAGCTGAAGATTGTAGACCACTACAGGGCGGACAGGGACATACTACAAGAACTCACTGAGCTCTGCCACCCTCAACTCAGACCCAGAGCCAACAGAGGGAAACCCATCCCAGTGGAAACAAAGGTATGTGTAGCCCTTAGAATATTAACTACAGGTACTTTTCAAAGACCAACTGGGGACATAATGGGGGTCTCACAGGCATCTGCATCCAGGGTACTCCACCATTTCTTGGATGCCATGCAAGCATATGCCAGTGAGCACATTTACCCTGCACCCCTGAGGAGAGGGTCAGTAATATGCATCTCTTCCACCATGTAGCACACTACCCTGAGGTACTGGGTGCCATAAACTGCACTCATGTGCACATCAAAGCAACACCCAGTGAAGAGGGCAGGGTCTACGTCAACTACAAGGGGTATCACTCAATCAACTGCCAGGTCATGTGCAATGCCCTGCTCATTATCATGAAGGTGTGTTCTGGCAGCCTTAGCAGCTATCATGACTCCCACATCTGGCACATGTCACAGCTGTACCAGACATTTGCCAGGGGGGTATCCCACATGGCCATCTACTGGGGGATGCTGGCTACACACTAGAACCATGGATGATGACACCCATCAGAAATGTACACACACCTACTGAAGAATGCCATAGTGAGGCACACGCACAAACTAGGAATATCATAGAGTGTGTGCTTGGGCTGCTCAAGTCACAGTTCCACTGCCTCGATATATCTGGTGGAGCCCTGCAGTATTCTCCAGCCACACGTGTACACATGTTCACAGTATGGCCATGCTACACAATATCATCTTGCAGAAACAGCTGTGGCAGGAGCATCATAAGGAAGGGACACACAGCACCCCACCAAGGTCCCCACAGCCACAGGGGAACTTGGAGGAAGAACCACCTGAGCCTATCCCTGTAGGCAGACATAGGTGTACCCAGTATGCCCTGGCCTTGGCAAAGAGGCAATGCATAGCACATGCACTGACAACCTAGGGTCCTAGGGACTGACAAGTCACTCCAACTCACATACATAATAAAAAGGATGCCAGCCACATCACACAACCTGTACCTTAACATGTATTGGCTGTTTACTGCTTGCATCAGACAAAGACAGCCCTGAAGCACTGTTATTTCAACTGCTGCAGGCACAAGGTAAGTCACTCTTCTTTACAACAAATGAATGGGGTAATAGACTGTGGTAGCATATGTATGGACCTGCTGCATGTATGCAAGGGAATAGAGTGGGCTACCAAGATTGCTGCATACAACTGACAGCTGTGTGGGACAACAGGAATTCTCTGTCCAATACTGGCTGACCCATAATATGCAGTAGGCCCCAAGCCAGTAAAACCCACTGCACTATGCGAGGGAATGACATACGGGGGGGGGGTCACAGGACAGATGCTTGACTGTCAATCCTAGTGTCCCCTACCCCCAACACACACATGTCCCCATATAACTGCAGTCACAGTATGTTTGAAAGGTAATAGCAGCAGACCACACAATCCCTGGACTGTCCTAATAAACCTGGTGACATGTATCATTTCAACAATATGCAGGGGTCAAAGTTTATTTATTTATTTATTTATTTTACATTTGTTGACCGGGATGGTCCGACTGGATACATGTCCATTTTCAGCGGAGGCCCGGGGAGAAAAGCTCCACAGAGGAAAAAGTTACACTTTCATTTATATGCAGATAAAGTACACTACCTAATGCAAGTAAATAAAATTCGAGATACACATAAACAGAATTAGAGATACACAAAAATACTTCACAATTGTTTTAGATACATTGTAGTTGATATTCTAGGTTGATATCCCATTACTTATAGAGTCAAGTCAGGCAATGGGGAGCTTGACTTCATAAGTACCAGTGGTGGTGGAATTAGTGGGTGTGAGCTTACAAATTATTTAGACTAAGGGGAAAAAACACCTAGTCAAACAGGTGGAGAATACTACTAGTTGGGTGTAAGAGAACTAGTCTGGGTTGTTACATGGGCACAGCCAATGTTCTTTAAAAATTGTTTAAGATTATTTTGAATAGATATTGGGATGTAGTAAGTCTTAAGTTATTGGGGAGGGAATTCCAGACTTTACCTATAGAGTTGGCAAAGAGGGCTTCTCCGGCAGAGTTGTTGGATTTGATGGTTTGGACCAGGACTCTATGTGAGGAGCGAAGACAGCTAAGATTAGAGTATGGAGTCAGAAGATTTTGCAAGGAGGGGGTTTTATCCAGTTGCTTAATAATTTTAAACGCTTCTGTGAGTTGGTTTAGTTTGAGAAGATTGGGTAATTCTAGCCAATCAAGTTTCCTTAGGTTAATGCAGTGATGAGTTCTGTAAGGACCTCCTACTACAAATCTGGCGATGTGCTATGTTTGTCTGTGGTTGATTGTGTCAGGAAGTAAACTGCACTGTCCGGTGGCTGTCATGGCTTAATGGGTAAGTATATTACCATGGCTGATTGGGTACATGGTTCGAGACTGGCTGCACCTACTGCTTTGCATGTGAGCTACACCTATGGTAGGAGGTCTACAGACTGTCCATATGTTAGTATTTGTTACTGCAAGAAAGCTGGATAAAGACAAAGACAATGGAGGGACAGGGGGCCACAGATATGGACAATACACAGCCCCGAGTAACCTAGAACAGCATGTTGTAACATGTCAGGGTAGCACCAGGATATAAAGGCTGTCACGTAACTGTGTCAGTACTTATAACACATCAGTGGGCACCATCCATACCTCACAAATATACAGAGTTTAGCAGAATGTCCACATTCATGGCTCATATATCTGTACTGTTTGTCATAACATTGCAGTTTTCTGGCAAATTATTGGCAAATCAATAAAGGTTGCTGTGAGAAACTAATGACAGACAGTGAGATTCAGACTTCATACCCATTGTAAATGCATGCTAATACAAAACCATTCTACCAACTGTCTACGTTTGTAAGAGCAATATTAAAATCTTGTCCCCATGTTTGGGCCTGTGCCCCACTGTTATATATGGCCCTGACCAGATTAATGGCTGTAAATGTTTGAGAGGTATGGGCAGCATGTAGCCTTGTAATATCACTACAACACAAACCACCTGAGGAATAGAGCAGGCGTATGGGGCACAATGCAAAACAGGTACAGTCAGAGGTGTGAAGTAACCCTGTGTGTGGTGTTATATCTCCTACCACAGTCACAGCTTCCCTACAACTACATAGAGCAGTAACTGTGGACAAAGCCAGGAACTGGAGCAGGACAAATGCCCACATATAAAGGGAAGGAGGAACTACTGGCCAGACAAATGTAGATAGTGCTGAATAGAACAGTTTGTGTAGTGGCATGGGTCCCCTGCAGTGTATGGAGCTGGTAATCCAAATGTCTGTCAGTGGTTCCTCACATCAATCTATAATGATCTGCCACTGATGCACCAAGAAATCACAGTGCTATGTAAAATGTACCAGACATATTATGCAAAATTCTGTTCAGTCTGATCCATTCTGTACAAACCCTAGATATGGGTCAGATATTATGGACAGCACACAGCCAGGAAATCCCTCAGGCATTATATCATGGAGGTGCTGGACTGTTTCATTAGGTTCAGCAGACAATTGGCTGTAGCACAACAAATCCTGGACTGGAGTACAGGCAAGTCTGGCCTGGAGTCCCAATGTAATTAATGATGGTCATACTGGGCATGCTCCTACACTTAGCTAATTTCAGCCCATGTCTGAACCCACATCTGACTATAGAACTGTGATGTCCATATATCTCTGTGCATACAAACAGCTATGTATACCTTAACTGTCTCTCCCTATCCCCATCAGACATGATTACCCTTCTCTAGCTGTATGTGGTACATATAAGATATATCTAGAGCTGTTCAATTTAACATAGACACGTATATATAGGTAACATACACACACACACACACACACACATATATATATATATATATATATATATATATATATATATATATATATATATAATCATATATAGAGAGGCAGACAGAAGGGGAGAGAGACACAGAGAGAGAGAGAGACCTAGAAAGGCATAGTGTGATGTAGTGCTGCAGCCACTTGTACACCAACTAGTACAATGAGCTCTAGTGATTAATAGTAGGTAGGTAGGGGTTCTAATCTCACATCAGCCGCCGTGTGTAGGTGCATATATTCCACATATAGCAGAACACATATGCCCAACAGGCCTAAGTCTGTGCAATGGTCACTCATTTTATGGCCCTGTGACTAGTGTCCTCCACAACAGTGGCCTCCCTGTCAGCAGCTACTGATGTCATCCACCCCAACAGCAGTGGAAGAGGCTTTTCAAGTTTATAAGCTCCATGGTGCATGCAATAATTATGTAGCATTATAGTATATACAGCTAGATAGGTAGTGGTATTAACCCCAGCAATGACAACTCAGTGAGTGTGTGTACATGTGTGTAAGTATATCCCCTTGCTGCTGTGTGTATTTCTTGCCTATATGTGTGCAATGCCATAACATTGTAAAGCTTGTTTCTACCTGTAAATCTTCCCATTGGCATACTGTACAGAGCCTGCTGATGCCATCCACCTTAGATGCACAGTTACACACTCTCTAGGCACCTAAGCTCTGTGGCACATGTGATAATTACGTAGCACTGTATCATATACGGCTGGATAGGTAGTGACTCTAATCCCAACAATGACAACTCAATGCATGTGTGTAAGTATATCCCCTACAGCTGTGTGTATGTCTTGCCTATGTGTGCACAATGCCAATACATTTTAAGACCTGTTCCACCCTGTTAACCTCCCATTGGATTACTTTACAGGGCACGCTGGTGTCATCTGCCTTAGATGCATAGTTAGACACTCTCAAGGCACATAAGCTCCATGATGCATTCAATAAGTGCATAGAACTATAGTACATACAACTAGATAGGTAAGGGCTCTGGTCTCAAAACTGGCAACTCTGTGAGTGTATATATGCAGTGTGTGTGTGTGTGTGTGTGTGTGTGTGTGTGTGTGTGTGTGTGTGTGTGTGTGTGTGTGTGTGTGTGTAAGGCATATCCCCTGTAGCAGTGTGGCTGTGTAATGGCTATACCATTTTGAGGGCCTGTTCCACCCTGTTAATCTCCCCATTGGATTACTTTACAAGGCCTTTTGGTGTCATTTACCTTAGATGCACAGTTAGACACTCTCCAGGCAGATAACCTCCATGGCACATATGATAAGTATGTAGCACTATAGTACATACAACTAGATAGGCAGGGGTTCTAGTCTCAAAACTGGGAACTCTGTGAGTGTATTTGTGCATGTGAGGCATATCTCCTGCAGCGATGTAGGTGTGTGATGGCTGTACCATTTTGAGGGCGTGTTAATCCCCCCATTGGATTACTTTACAGGGCCTTCTGGTGTCATCCACCTTAGATGCACAGTTAGACACTCTCTAGGCACATAAGCTCTGTGACGCATGCGATAAGTACATAGCACTATAACACATACAACTAGATAAGTAGAGATTCTAATCTCAAAACTGGCAACTCTGTGAGTGTATATGTGTGTGTGGGAGTGACGTATATCCCCATGCAGCAGTGTGGCTGCCTTGTGTGTGTGTGTGTGTGTATGTGTGTGTGTGTGTGTGTGTGTGTGTGTGTGTGTGTGTGTGTGTGTGTGTGTGTGTGTGGGTGTGTGTGGGTGTGTGTGGGTGTGTGTGTATGATGTTTATACCATTTTGAGGGCCTGTTCCACCCTGTTAATCCCCCCATTGGATTTCTTTACAGGGGTTGCTGGTGTCATCTACCTTAGATGCACATTTAGACACTCTCCAGATACATAAGCTCTGTGGTGTATGCAGTAAGTATGTAGTACTGTAGTATATTCAACTAGATAGGTAGGGGTTCTAATCTCAAAACTAACAACTCTGTGAGTGTATGTGTGTGTATACGTATCCTCTTGCAACAGTGTGGATGTCTTTCCTGTGTTTGTGTGTGATGATTATACCATTTTAAGGCCTTTGCAAACCTATTAACACCCCAGTGGTAACCTTAACAGCACCTGCAGATGTCCTCCACCTGAATAGTAGTGTCCAACACTACAAAAACATATAAGCTCCATGGTGCATGTGATATGTATGTAGTGCTATAGTATGTACAACTAGACAGGTAGGAGTTCCACTCTCAACAAGGGTGGTTCATGAGTGTGTGTGTGTGTGTGTGTGTGTGTGTGTGTGTGTGTGTGTGTGTGTGTGTGTGTGTGTGTGTGTGTGTGTGTGTACATATATCCCCTTGCAGCAGTGTGACTGTGAGGGCCAACACCTGTCACACCATGCAGGTTGCAGTCCATGTTTGGCCAGGTGTGTCCTGTGAAAACAACTAAAACAATATATAGGTCCCAAGAGTGTAGGACAATAAACATTTCCTACATGTGTGTAATAGTTGCATAAAACAGTCATTTTACATCAGACACACCTTAATGTTCTGAGACATAGCATAATCTAGGGAAATGCTACAAAAATAAGATGTCATATTGGCAGACCAAGAGTAGTCCTGTCCTTTGCATTTACTGTGGGTATGGTTTGTCCTGCCAACTCTCATGATACTACATGAAATGTCCAACATTGGGGATTTGTTAAGGTGGCATCCCTATTTTATGTTGCCTATGTGTGTGCAATATGTATACATGTCATGGCTCTGTGAGTAGATGCTGCCCCTAAATAACCCACATGTATCTAGGCATGAATGCTCACCACCACCACGCACATTTGTAGGTACTGACTAAGGCTATGGCAACTGTAAGTTGTGTGCTGCCTGTCATTGGCCCAACAAATGATGTTAACATATTGCAACAGGGTCATACATCGGGTACAGACTGGTGCCAAGTTCCTGACTTCAAGCTAAATGCAGAAAACAGTACCATCATACCATATGGCAAGGACATGACTCCAGTGTTTGCCACATCATAGGCAACAATATAAACACACAACATGTGTTGAGAGACCTGGGTACTCAGTTTGATAACAATGTCACATTCAACCATCATGTAGTGGCAGTGGCAGAAAGGCCTTGTACATGGTTCAACTCAAAGGTAAAGGGAGTGCATCTGGAAAAAAGGTTGACATTACCTCTGTATAGTCCTCAGTAAGTAGAACAATAATTTAGTACAGTGGTCCATCTGATATGTACCTATCCAGACATCTGCACCAACTGGGAAGGCCATGGCAATACCCACAAAGGTAATCCATGGCCTCCAACACCTGTCCCATGCAGACAGCCTCTAATCAGTAGTGCCACACTTGGTATCAAACAGGTTGGTCAGAGGTGGGCTGTGGCACACCTACAAGGCAATGTTGGACCCTGCCTTTCAACAGCTTCCCCATATATGTGAGTCTAATTACTCGCACATTGCCAGCACAACAGGCCAGAATCTGATATATGACATCAACAAAACCTGCTGGAGAGACATATTTGTCTCCCAGAGGCTGCCCTGTCTCAGGAGTACACTTCCCATACATGTCAGAGTACCATGCAGACCCTCATCAAGTGTAACTGTGATGAGTGGATGGGATACCACAAATCTGTCCCAGGGGTCCCACCTGTGTCCCTCAATGACAGGGGCAACAGGTAGGTGCTGATTGATGATTCTGTTGGGGATAAACTAATGGTTAGGCTTGTAAGGGCCTCAGGGCCAATAGCCTAGTAACTTCCTATGCTGTTATGATCCTGTGATACTGGAATCCTGCAAAGCAAGCCCCGTGCCCACATTGGCAACATCTACTACAGACAATCATCTGCCCTTCTTCACATATGTCTGTAACATCAAAGGAAGCAGTCAGATATGCTCAGTAGTGGTGGTCAAGGACACCAGATATACACGTGCTGTAGGTATAGTATACTTGCTACCTGTCAGATTCAGTGTAGGCTTCACCCCCTGTCCCCACCATCAGTACCTCAGGACATCCCCAGTACCTGCCCCCTTCCCCTTATATGTAGGGAACAGGTCACCACTGCCACCTCAAAGTCATGGCATACAGCCACCATGGGAGCCTATCACATCACAGGATGCATCCTATATGACCAAAAGCATGACCTTGCAGCACCATAAGGCACAGTATTCCACCAAGGCCTGACTACCACCTTTGTCTCAGCTGAGTCAAAGACACCCATTATCACCCCTTCACACTAAGATGGGGCATCTACCAATCCTGCACATTATAGACCCATCAGCCTAACTAGGCTGAGCTGCAAGGTCATGGCACAGTTTATAGTGAACCTCATTAACAAGGACATTGGCGACCTCCACACACTCCATCATGCACAGTTAGGCTTTGTCAAGTTGGGGATCATGTCTGTTTCACTTGGTTGACCTCTTTGACACAGTCACCAAAGCCATGGACAGGGGGTGATAGTGCACACTGCCTTCATTGACCTGGCCAAAGACTTTGATGGCATTCCCCACTTGGCCATAATAGATATACGCTCCCACCTAGGCATCAGTCCATATGTCACCAAATGGGTAGCATACTGGCACACTGACAGGAACCACTTAGTCCACATAGGGGAATACCCCCTGGAGGTAGACCTATAACTAGTGGCGTAACCTGGTGTTCTGGGTTTGGGCCTTTGTTATGTGTGATGTACTCTTCTGATGTGCAGGGCACAGCTATTGGGCTATGGGTGACCATGTTTGCAGATGACTTCATGCTAGGTGCTGTCACTGGATTCCCTAGTGATATGTACATCTGACAAGAGGGTCTCATGCAGACACATAACTCATCATCCCCTTTGGGGAGAGTGATGTCCTCACATATTATCACAGTACTAACAACATCCTAAGCACACAATCAGTCAAGAAGGTTATGTGCACACAGGTTGATGGCAACATGACAACTGCCCACCATGTTGCTTCAGTTGTACGGAAAACCTTCTACATGGCTCACCTCATGCATAATGGTATGTCATCCAGGGACATGGGGGTAACGACATCCCTGTATTATCCCCTAATAAGGACCATTATTGAATATAATGCCGCTGTGGTCATTTACCTGGCAAAGCACATGCAGCAGCTGTGGGGATCACAGAGGTTTCCCAGCAGGGAATACCAGGGCCTCACACATCTGCTATACATAGATTAGCCCATCCCTCTACCCAGTTTCATACAGACTCTTCAGAGGTGACCTCTGTCTGGCATACAAGATGATCACGGACTCCACCTTGATGGGACTGCTGCACAACTACAAGTCAAGCTCCATTCTAGTAACCCGCTCACACAGCCACAACCTGGTGTCACATCAATAAGACTTGTTGAGGGGTAAGATGTGTGTCCCACACACTCACCCAGCTGTGGAATGCACACCCTGTCCACATCAGGCAGGGTATTTACACCTTTTCAAATGACACCTGGATAACTGGATGGTTAACAGGACATACACACTTAGGATACCACCTGTGTCCCTGTTAGACTGGGGCATTGGATACTGACTCGCATACACATGGGCTAAACTCAGGGCTAGGCTTGTAAGGGCCTTAGGGCCAATTGCCTAGTAACCTCATATGATCCTAGGTATACCAGTTATGGCTGTTTGTGCTGTGACGGACTATGTTGTTATGTGAACACTTCCATCACTGCCATCTACTGTGGTGTGTCCCCTATGGGTGACACACCAGTACAGTACATGTCATACATCGACCATCCAACAAATAGGTGAGTGGTATCACAGGTGTATGGGGACAGTCCAACAACATCTGTGTGACACAATTACATACAGCACTGCAAATGTGTTGTAGGGTATCCACCTTGTGCGTGTTCAACATCCACAGTACACAGATGTTTGCAGAATGTGTATATGTGCCTGATATATGTGGACCCTCTGCCAGACAGATGTGGATGTCTGGAAAACAGTTGGACAATATGTACTGTTTTTACCAGACTGTGGGGAATATGACTGCCACAGGCCAGACACCTCAGAAAACAGTTATGGTACTTTAATATCTGGTACTGTATTCATTCCCCCACGTTGCATGTCAATATGTACACTCAGTTGCTGAGATGGAGCCTGTCCCCCCTACTACTACTGGCTATAACCTGCTGTTCTGCTGTAGGGGGTCAACAGGTATGCTAGCCATAGCTCTAAGGCGATGATATACAGGTGTTGAGTACACAGTGACCTAGCCAGAGTATGTCAGGAACAGACAGAGACACCTGGACAATGTTTGAACTACACCTGTGTGAGTGAGAGGAGTAGACTGACAGCATACCATGTGATATAGCAGCTGTATCCACCAGTACTGACTATCACTATTGTCTAATATACAATCCAGTCGCATTCGTACATGAGCTGACCATTGCTGGGGGGACTCAGGGGCTAGAGCTGTGATCTATGTCACAGCAGACAGAGCCAAAAGGAAAGCCTGTAGCTGCTGGTCAGCTGACTAACAGCGACATGTAATTCCAAGATATTTACCACAGACCTCTATTGTTGTAATCCCTATTTTCCATGCCTGCATCCCCCAACTGCATCCGATTACATGGGGAATACTATTACATACCTGATATAGTGTTGTAATCCTTTATGTGCAGAAATCCTGTGATAGAATGCTAGGTTGGCACAGTCTGTCAACATAGAGAAAGTCACAAACCTGTGCACCATAGGCAGCAGCTTGCCTTTTGCAGGTAATGCTCATGAACACCTGAATGCCTATGCACCAATCTGTGGCTCAGACTTGCTAATTGCATTCAGACCAGCTGGGTTGCATTTTCATTAGCCAAAGCCATGGCAACACAGTGCTGTATTTGAGGCCTTGACCCTTTTCCTGGCCTGTGAGAAGACATTATCGATGTGTGGGGACTACAGCATCACATAGGTAGGTTAAATACTGTTCGCTGTTTGGATTTATGTGGTATGTCCACAGTTTTGCATGCTATGGTTGACTATCGTGAACAGACTTTCTGATTATGTGGTAGTTTACTGTTTAACAATGTGGGTTGAGGTCAGTAAGGAGACAGACAGATGTGAGTGCCATACATCATTTGCATCAGAATATGCATGCTGCTGCAGTAGCCGCTGGGCTATCAGCTGTGTATATTTGTAGGAGAAGACTTTGGCACATGTCCCTGTCACTTAACCATCTCCCCGATCCGTTTATGTTTGGGCGTTGTGTGGATTTCCTGTTCTAGGTGTTTGGGGCATGTGGTTGGTCTGTAGCAGGTAGCTGAACATACTGATGCATATGTTGCAGGCTGCAGCTGCTGCATTCTACCCAGGAGCCATACTGGGGATTGTGAGCACTTTGTGGGACAGCAAGCTGCATATGTGAGTGAGGGAGCAGTGTCAGCTCTGTTGTCACAGCATAGCCAGGGTGAGGGTATCCATAACAGTCCAGGTGGGTCATGTGCCTCTGGTACATATGTTATGTAATAGTGGCATCCAGAGAGTGGTAGACAACATTTGGAACACCTATATATATTTGTGAAAGTGTCCCAACCTACAGGCCTTTGTGGTGGTAATATGGGTGGCAGTGACAGAAAATGTTCTGCTTAACATTGCATGGCTCAGTCATTTAATTGTTACAACAACCATGTACATGCATGCAACACACTGGAATGGAAGCTAGGACTGTGGAAAAATGTTAAGCATGCTAGGAATGTGACAGATTGAGCTACGGTGTCAGTACTATAACAGGTGTATTTACAAGACATATGTGCATGCATACAGTCTGTTACAAAGGATTGGCATGAACATGTGTGATCAGATCAGATGTGTATGACATGTGACACTGAACTGTCTGTCATGATTTCATAATCTCAATGTGTACTGACTTGCCAGTATGTCAGCACACAGCATAGGTTGTGTGACAATTGTATCAAATGCAGGATGCACAACAGTGGACATTCCACAACAGTCTGCAGTTCATCTCTACCTGATATCCTAGACCTCAAGTGCATCCATCAATATTTATTTGTCTGTGTACTGGTGTGGTGTCTGTTTCACAGTCCCAAGCATGTTGTCATTTTCCCATTATATGTGCAAGCAGTGTGTCACTGGAAATAAGGATATGTTTATGGAAACACCTGCTATTCCTCAGAGCTGAGTGGCCTAGTGGGCTAATCCAGTGTGCTGTAGTTGACAGGGTCCTGCATTTCAAACTTGGCAGGGCTGTATATTTTCCTGCTGTGCATCACTGATAATCAAGATAAGTTTATGGGAACAGATGCTAGTTGTCAAAGCTGAGTGGCTTAGTGGCCTAATGCACTGTACTGTGGTTAATAGGGTCCTGTGCTTGAAACTTAGCAGGGGCTGAATATTGTTCTGCTGTGCATCACTGATACACAGGATAAGTTTATGGATACACCTGCTAGTCCTCAAAGCTGAGTGGGCTAATGCATGATGTCATAGGTAGCAGGGTCCTGGGTATGAGACTTGCCAAGATGATAATTTTGCTGATGTGCAGAACAGTGTCAGAAAAACAGAAGGTGATTAAAGTAGTTTGAAGCAGCTTTAAGCGGGTTTGAGCAATGCACCACAATGCAAAGTGGAGCTTATCCCCCCTTAAATTCACATTATTTCCAAAGAAAAGAAAAAAAAGGGGTGATAGGAAAGTGGTGAAATGGGGGAAAGCAGGGGGAAAAACAATGTAAAAGGCATGTAGGGATGTGTTGGACAGGTGAAGAAAAGGACCATATCTCTCCATTTCTTCTACAGCAACAACTGGGCAGGTTATGGACAATTTGGAATTTGGAGCCTCACATCCCAGAGGGTGGGGTGTGAGTGACATAACTTTGCTGATTAATTGCTGCAATTATTCAATGATTGATTGTGGGCAGTGTACGAAGGGGCAAAATGGAGAGCTATGTATGGGGTGATTTTTTTATTTTTTATTTTTTGAGGAACAGATGCCCTTTTTTTCTTTTTTTTTTAAGGATAGGGTAAAATGTTGGGGAAGTGATATAGATACATGTGGAGAGGTAAGTTGTGTTGGATGGGACAGACAAGATGGCAGACAGGGGTGGTGTATGACACATGAGGGGGGTAAACACCTTGGATGGGGATGGTGTTGTGGAATCAGAGGACCAAGTGCCCCCAGACGGCAGCAATAGGACTGAGCTCTCCACTCATGGGCAGTCACCAATACTCCTTCACAGCCCTGAAGGTGGCTGTGCTTGGGGCTGGGTGCCAGGACCAGCCTGTCCCTCCAGGTGCACCAGTCTGTCTTCAATCTGGCACAGTCGATTATCCATATCATGCCGGAGAATCCTGTGCAACATCCCTGGGAGCTGTTGCCAGGTGACTACTCCCTCTCCACACCTACACCCAGGCAGGGAACAGGTCCCATTCCACCCATGGGTGGTGCAGGGCCAGCAGAGGGGGCAGCTCCAGGTTGGGTCCCAGAAGTGCTGGAACCCAGTGCCATGGTCAGATGAGGTGGGGTAGGTGGATCCGCAGGAACTGGCCTACCCACTTGTGCTATGGTGTTGAGGATTTTTCAAAGTGTATTGCTTAGTCATGCACAGAATATTTAAACGTTAGTTATAGCAGCATGTATGGGTGTTCTAATTAACCCAGAACAATAAAACTTCATAGCATACAGAACACAACAATAAATGGGATAACAGTCAGTATTGTAACAGCATGAAAGTAACAGTTATGGCAAAAGGCCAACAACATTGGTATTTCAACAAGGTATGTTAGTATGCAATCATTGTAATATGTAACAATAATAAAACATAAGGCCCAACATAAGGTCTTGAGAACAACATATGTGAAATGCGAACCATACCCATAGTATAACATTAATAATATTTGTGATGCAGATAAGAGTTGGGGGAAAGAGAGATGGACATTCCATTGACAACAGTATAGGCTTATATTTATTGCAACAGTACTGTTCTATACTCTACATGTCTGCCCTCACTTTTATGACTACAAGTGCCCGATATCTCCTGTAGCACGTACATACCTCTGAAGCTATCCGCATGGACAGTATGGGCCAAGCTGTAACACCTACAGGTACGCAACTACAGGGGACTATTACATGTCAGGGGAACATATATGACTGCCAAGGTGTACTGTGCACTGATGTTGTGTGAGTGTGCTACTGACATAATTCGACTGGATGTTAAATCTCTGTCCAAGGGTGTTGGCAACACTGATCACTCTCCATGACAGCATGACACTTGAGAGACATGTATCATGCATAGTACAGAGTGTGTACACGTATCCTGCTGTCCTTGGCAGGCATGGGGTTAGATTATCAGCAGACATTCACAGATGCACCAGGCATACAGCCATAACAACAATAAACAGTTGTATTTGTCTTATTAACATGGAATAGTAGCGTACTTGTGGATGTTTAATTTAATGAAGTATCACCTTGCTGAGCAATGCTGTTTACACACTAGTACATCTGGACACATGAATTAGTATACCATTGGAACAGCTACTACAGGCAATTTATTTACCTGTAATTCCTGTGGGGAGAACATCTGTTAACAATACATAACTGTTTCTATACATATTCAGTTGTACTTGTCTGTTTCTATAAATATATAGCAGTACTTGTCCCTGGATTCAAACTCCAATCTGTGTGTGGAAAAATGAACAACATACATATCATTTAGCAAACTGAGCTACTGAGCCACTGCTGTGTGTTGATTGACTGATATGTGCCTAGAGCTCATCTGGTAACAAATTCTGACCTGGTAATGTAGGTAGTGTCACACAAGACTTTCCTTAACATTATCAGGTGTCATGTTTTCATGTATATTGAACTGTACCTGGCATTGCTCACTTATATCAGTCCAGATCTATGAACAAATTCATTGCAGTACACTCAAAACAGAATATACCTACTGGCAGTTACTACTGTATGCTTTCTTAATTATGTTATTATATATTGCAGGATATATCTGTACTCACCACACTCTCAATGCAACCTGGCCAGGCATCCTGCATGGGACTCCAAGTGGTGAGCTCTCTCCTCTGCAGCTGTGGGGAGAGAAACACACCATTATGCATACCTGTCTATCAGATATTCATACTAGATTTTTGGTAAATCAATGTTTCCTATACTTACAAACTTGTGGGCATTGTCATCTCGAGAATCTTGGATCCACTGGGCCAAAATTTCCCCCTTCCTATGCTTCAGGTTGTTGTAGTGATGATGCACCTGCTCACCAGTGCGGGGGATGCCAGTTGCAGTGGTGAGGTCATGTGCCAGCCAGTTCCAGGCCTCATATTTGTATTTAGACTCCTGGTACTGGTCCTTCAGCAGCCAGATGTCATGGTCTTTTATGAGGAGTCCAAACATGACCCTTGACTCCAACATGTCCCACCACTGCACCTGGAAACACTTTCCAAATCCTGCCATAGCTCCTGCATTGCTCAAACTACAACAGGTTCTGGCTGCATTCCTGTCTGTTCAGCTTAAATAAGGCTGTTTTCCCACCCTTTGCTGCCATTGAACCATTGTTAAAAACACAGAGTGAAGCTTATCAATGCCCACACCAGCTAAGCAGAGCTGCACATTGCTAAGTGCTGCTAAAAGGGGTCTTGTTTAAGCATTGCTTGGCTGAATGGCCTGTCTGTGTATTTGAACTGTGCACCTATTGCACTTAAGGATGTGACTCTAACCATCCAGCTACCAAGGATATGATGATTCCAGATATACATTTCTATATAGCTCTAAGTTACATTTAAGCACTACTGAACACTGTGTCACACAAACCCGCTTAGATATGCTTAAACTTGACCTTTCCTAAATAATTAAATGCATCCGGTTTCTATTTTTAGATGTCTGGCACATGTCTAGTGCTAAGCACTGTGCCATGCCATGCAAACACATTTGGCACTGTAACAGTGCAAGGGGTGTGTTACTTATCTCTGGACACTGTAACACACCCCCTACACTGATTCTGTAACCGTGTTACATGGCTTTCTCTCAGTACCGAGCTTTCATTAATATGCAAGGAGTACAGTCAAGGGGGAGCCTCAGACAGGGCCGCAGTACACTCCATGTAGGATTTATACCATTCCTACATGGAATTTATTAAATCTGGGGGTCTGTATTCCCATTATGAGTCAAAACTTTGGAATGAAATCCCCACGCAGGTAATTTTCTTTAATAAACATTGAGTGGTGTGATTATTTGATATTCCAAAGTGTTTTTCTCCTTCCTAGTGCCTTTTTCTTGCAGCTGTATTTTATTTTTCTATTCAATAATTAGCCAATTTATGTTAATTTATGTATTGTTTTTGTGTTTAAATGCTATGTTCATGTAAATAATAATTAAAGAGCATGTAAATAACTTCATATAGACATGTTTTTTCCCTGCAATTATAAATGAGCTTGCTGAAAATGGGTTTTAACCAATCAGACTTTTCCTGGTCAACAAAGACAAATAAATAAATAAATAATAAGAGTGTTCCTCTAAGAATTGGGAGTTAAGTATTCCTAGGTAGTTTAGAGGTGGTTGCACCATTAAGTCAGGGGTAGGGTATAGGGATGAAAAGGACTGGGGTAAGGAAATGCTTGGTCTTATGCTGTTCTTTAAATCCCGGTATTGTAACATGTGTATGTGCAATACTGCAGAAGCTTCTACACTACCACATGAACGTGCAATGCCAGGCACAGACATAGCCATGCACTTTGCCCCACAAAATGCCATAGTGTCACAATAATATAGCTGCCAAAAACAGCACACATATCAGACAGGCAATCACCCAGAGCAGGCAACATGGTAAATCCGGGTATATGTCAGCAGAAACAAACTTTATTAGGAATAGTGCTCTGAAAAACAGAAAAAAAGGTAAAAGAATAGTATGAAACAAAGTAGAAATGGCAGACACAATACCTGTCATGTAGGTTATCATGCCAGTGCCTGCAGATAAGGTAGAGTACATTGATATGATGGATGCAGGTCACCCTGATCAGCTGCTATGGTAGGTCATACCAGGTATCCACCCGAAGGAATGGATCTGCATAAGGTCCTAGAAGCCACTGTTTGAAATGACTATATAGGAAGTATAGCTTTATCTTACACTTCTTGATACAGCAAGCAATCACTCGCCATGAAACATTTGCAACAACAGCCATTGCTATGCATGTGTAAACCAGTATGACAGCCTGTGACTCATGCTTTACATTGGACTTCGATTCATGTGTAATGCACAGTAGTAGTGATATGAAGCATGATGCACATAAACACAAAGCCTACCTGCCTGCCTGAGTTAGCATGTGCAACATGACGTTGGTGTACAGGGGTATGCAGGGGAGCATATCGATACATAATTTCACTAATGCCCCTCTGTAAAACATTGCAATTCATGAACATCAACAAATATAGACTCATTGGCATATATATATATATATATATATATATATATATATATATATATATATGGTGCAAACTGGTGTTTATCTGTGTAATTTTCAGCAGATATGTCATGTTAGATGACAAAACATGCAGTAAAGAAGCAACAGCTGTATTTGAATAGCTTGACATTTATCTGGCAAGACAGAAACAGTAACTCCACAGGGCAGAGCCCAAAGTATGTGATCCACAGTACTGTGGTATGATGCATGTCACCAGTGTAATGTACATGTAGTGAATATCTAAGAATAGCCTATGATAGCAATATTATAACTGTGTTACCACTAAGTGTTTGCACTATGCTTGTTAGCATCCTGCACCTGAAGTTATAGATTGTGTAGATAGTGTACCTATTTATATTCTACAGTATCTGCGGGTTAGCAGTCCACAATAAGATGAGTGCCTCCCCCTTCCCTTTCACCCTGCCCTACATATATGGTGTGAGTGTCTGCCACAGGGACTCTGCAAAGTCCACCCTCATCAACACTTCCCTGTGGGTTATTGTATGTTGCCTATCCCAGCTGTTTGCATGTACAGGTCCACCTGTATCCCTGCTTACTTTGGTTACCACTGAGGTATACAACTGTCCATACCACATGCCTTTGTAGACCTGTCTATTCCTGTCCTGGTGTGCATTGTCAAATCAAGGTACCATATGTTACATCTAGCCCAGTCTACTCAGACATCTCTGGCCTACAACTATGGTCTCCTTGTTTTCTAGGTGTATGCATGTCATCCAAAAGGGAATGACAGCAGGGATTGGAGCAATTCAGCCCTGTTGAAAATTATATCCTCCAACAGCCACTGTAGACCACATGTGGCATCTGTTGAGGAGAAGTGTGTTCACCAGCCTCAGCAGGATTGTGTGTGGGACACAATTCTACATGACATAAATGCCACGGGTGGGAAGAATTGTACAACACCACAATGTCAGAAGTATGTAATGACATAATACAACAGACCTCATAGAATGCATCCAGCAGAGGCACAGACAGGTCTAAAATTTGAAGATGCCTGTCTCCACTGCAAGCCTCAGGAATGATGAGTCATTCTTAACATCCCTGTATGGAGATGATGGGGACATGGCTGTCATATCATGTGACATAAACCCAGTTTTTGGGAGTTTTCAAAGTTTTTCTGTCTCATAGTGACACTAGACAGATCAGTAGACATAACATATGATGTACAGCAACTCTGCACAAAGTGACTCTAGGGAGTACACATTGACCATTGTATATGTTCTCCTTAGGTAATCAGATGTTTGGATACAGGTGACCAATGGCACATGTATGAGTATGTTGACTGCTTGCTCGTGTCCAGCTGCCACCAAAGGTCATCACTTGTTTCAGGAACAGTCATCATCACTCTGTTGTATTTCACCTTTCAAGTTCGATGCTATGGTTACAAGTGTAGAGGCAAATCAGGCTGAGGTCAGAACCTGTGCAGGGTCTGATTATGGCAATATACAGATCAAATTACAGTCCCAGAGCACATTAACCATGTACGTCCCCTTCCTGGGTGATCCTACAACCATTTGCCCATGATAACTGTGTGGTCTCATCCACACCTGCTCTTCATAGCTACATAGCATAGGGGCTCACCATTCCTTTCAAGGGAGTGCTTCCTCGTGATTGAGAGCATTGTTACTACATGTCCTGTGGCAGTGGTGCTAGAACAGAGAACTGTAATAGATGTGTGTGTCCTCAAAATATGTTAGACTGGCAGGAGTTACAGTGCTGTCCAGTGTCATAGCTAATCCTAGAAATTTGCATGACACTGTATATCAGTCAATCAATTTGCACAGCTATGACCCAGGCACACTCTGCAGCTGCACATGACAATTTGGAGAAAATTGCATGGTGAATATCCTCCATGAAGAAGTGACCCAGCAGTGCTTGTGTTTCCAGAATGCAGTGAAGTCAAGAGATGATGTCACAATAGTTATCATAAGGACTGTGGTGCCACATCACCACAATGTCCACCTCTATGTGGGGGGACAGCAAGTGCCACCATTAGTACCCCACCTTGTCCACCTCTACATGGGGAGACAGCAAGTACCACCTTTAGTACTCCATCCATGAATGTTGGGAGAGGTTGGGGCCATGACTGTACCTTGGGTGGATGCATAGGCAAGTGCAAGCCATCACAGTAAAACAGTCGGATGCTGAGATGTTATCCTCTGTCAGTGCCATTTTTGCTCATGGTATCTGCTGCCAAGTTGTGGTTCTGGTAGATACTAGCAGTGCTTAGAAATATCATTTGCTAATGTGCTACAGTTCCTGCTACTCTGATCATTTTCACCAGATGCAGCTCTGAAAGTTTTGGAAAGCTTTTAGCCTTTTTGCCCAGATGCAATTGCTTTGTAACTTTGTGTCTATTGACTATGAAATGCAAACTCTTTTCAGTGACCCTTACTTGCATCCCATTTGGAAATCATTAGACTGCACGTCTTCATTTGCATGGCACTACTCTTCTTTATGCACATTCTAGCTCATTACCATATGGCACTACAAGGTTTCATCAATCACTTCTTAGCAGCATGTTCTCATTATTTTATGCAAGATCATGCTGTGTACTACACAATCTGACAACCATTATCTGCTGTAGCATATATCTCTAGGGAAGGGTATAACGATTATTTTTTTTTTTTTATTTCAGTTTTATGTTTCTGTCTGACACTAATCTAATCTTTGTTCTGGCTTTATAATTTTTCTCCTATAGTTTGCAGTATCATTGCATATTACTTTCAGTGACTGGGTCTCATTCCAAAAAGACTACGACAAATGCTACCGCACTGAAATGCAGTTCCTGGTTTGCTCATTACTTTGACCTTTGACCCATGGTATAAGTGAGGATAGAGTGCCTGCCTTGCTATAAATGCAGGGGATGTACAAGTCATCGTATACAGGTGTGAGGGGGATACAAACAACAGTGCAAACCCATAAGAAAAAACACAAATAATGCTACTGTGGAAACAGTATAAGTGGAAACCAACAAATCAATCCGAAACAAAAAAGAAAATCCACTTCACCTCCATGACTCAAATCATGTAAACCAAGACATATTTCTTAAGTAAAACCAAGATGTATTTATTAGGTTAGCGCTTTCATGCCTCAACAGACACTTCTTCAGACCATAAAACATATAAAAAGAAATCATTATATATACATCACATTACTTTCAAATCAACCTATCACAAACAGCTAGCAATAAAATCATTTAAACAACCTCCTTCCCTTCAAAAAAGGTTTTAAATGGACAGGCCATTCAAACCTGGAAATGTATCACTATTTAACCTAATGGTCCAGTTTGTCTCCCTTTGTTCAAGGGTATTATTTAAGTCACCTAGTCTCCCATTACCAACAAGCTGTTCCAGTTCTTTAAATTTAAAATTATGTGAGTCGTTAGTATTCATAACGTATGTTGCTAGTGCATTAGTGGGGTCACTTTTCCTAATAGGTAATAAATGTTCCCTAACCCTTTTTTTTAACTGTCTTTTTGTTTTACCCACATAGAAACACGTACATGTCTGATAAGTAGCCAAATAAACAATAAAAGTACTCTTGCAGTCTGCCATACAATGTATAAAGAACTTATAATGTGTCACCAAGTGCTCAAAAATATAAGATGTATCTATAGTGGCAAAATCAGACCAAATAGCATGTCTCATCCTACATTGATTCTCATATTACAGGACTGCTGACTTCAAACTCACTTGGATCACACACAGCTTTTTAACTTCCACTTCCACTTGTATTTGTATTTATATCTATCAAACCTTTGGACAAAAAGTTTTTAATTTCATCATAACACTCACTTGGTTTACCAGTCATGTATAAACAATGCTGTTTTGTACCTACTGACTTTGGATTTTTACCATTTGGTCTGATTTTGCTGCTTTGTACCAACTGTGGCAACTAATAAAGGACTTACCTTTATTCTGGAACTACTCTCTTCTAAGATGTATCTATAAATATACAAAAATTACTTTGACCACCCCCAGACGTGAAACCTTCTCTAGATCCTATAGAAGGTCTATTCACATCATAACATAACAGACATTTCAAATTACTTTTGTTCTTAAAAACAAATCTGGGAGTAGAACCCACCACCTGCCCTATCTTATCATTAACAATAATACCGGCCAATGCTTCTTAATAATTTCAGAAAAATAACCATGATCACTAGTATAATGCATCAAAAAATTGACAGAGTCAGCCGCTCTGTCACCATGTCTAACAAACTGCCTTCTTTCTCCGTTTAATAAAGGTAGGGCTGTGGTACATCGCAATTGCATAATCTCCTTTGTCATAATATTAACCTCCTTAAAGGAGTAACCCCTCTCCTTAAACTCATCAGATAACTTCATTAAATCACATTCAAACACACTCTGCACACTATCTAGTCTAGATGTACACATCCCTTGTCCTTTCATAATATTCCTATATATTCTACTCGAATGCATACTATCTCTACTTAAAATATTATTAACACGACATTCTTTTCTATAAAGCTTAGTAGCTATGGACCCATCATAGTCTCTATAAATACATACATCCAAAAAATAAGTGGCATCCATAGAAAATTTATAAGTAAATCTCAGGAATGCCATTGTGGTGTGTAAATAATTAACAAAATCAGGAATCAGATGAAGCGAACCCTGCCATAAAATAAAAAGATCAACAAATCTTTTAAAGAAAACAATGTTTCCTGAAAGAATGATCATTCATCACATGCTTATTTTCCCAACAACACATCACAAGATTGCATAAATGTTCACACAGGGAGTACCCATGGCAATGATTTATATATAATGATTTCTTTTTATATATTTTATGGTCTGAAGAAGTGTCTGTTGAGGCATGAAAACGCTAACCTAATAAATACTTCTTGGTTTTACTTAAGAAATATGTCTTGGTTTTACATGATTTGAGTCGTGGAGGTGAAGTGGATTTTTTTTTTGTTTCGAACAGTGCAAAGCCATATTGCATACTGGCATATAATTAATCTCTTGTTTATTTCATCCAGTTCTGTAATCACATTCTGATATTCTAACCAGCTGAATATTCAGGGCAGTGATACTATCTTGCAAATTTGTGATGATCTATCAAACATATTGAATCAAAGGTCTTGGGACTGACAGGCTATGGTTCAAAATACTGTTATAAAACCTATTTATGATCCTTTTGGTATCAGTTGTCAAACTTGTCAATATAAATGTACCCCAGTCTTTCCTGTCATTCTTTTCAGGCATGTTAGAACACCATGGTTTAACATTTACTTTGTGCAAGCTGCATGCGATGATTGTCAACGCATTTTTCACTGTAGCAATCCTTCTCTGAAGTAATGCAAAGTAAGGAGTCTTCATAAATTCTGAGTGGTCTGTTTGTTGCTTATACACTTTAAAGCAAGCAGATAAAATAATCCTGAAATAATCTGTATGTAGTGAAAACAGGACCAGTTTTTTTAGTGGCTGTGGAACTCTTTCTGAATTATGTTATTTCTGAGATTATATATCGGCAACCTGTAAGAGATTTATTTATTTATGTATTTATTTTGTTAACAAGATAATCAGACCAGGTCAGTGGACCTTTTTTAATTATGACTCAAGCCACAAGAGTATAATGAATAAAACAGGAAATAAAATGGATTTTTTGTTATAATTTCTTATCTGGCCTGCTCTACAGATCCTTTCAAAGTATGACATGTGCCACAAGAGCAAAGGTCAGCATACTATGTAGGGACATTATATTGTAGACAATAAATCAACTCGTTTTTATTTTGAGAAAACTGACTGCCGCAATCAGCCACCTCTCACCCCCACACACAGACACACATAGATGGAAGAAGAATGTACATATCTCACAGAGAGAGAATAGATGTCAGAATTTAACCCCCAGGCCTGGGAGGCAGAGATCTTATAGCTGAGCCATCAAGGTGAGCATGTTTGTAAGTTATACAAGGTGCTAAAGTGATTATCATGCAATAAGTTGCATAGACACAGATAAAGAATACAATAGCTCATGTGTACATATATACATGCATATGTATAAAGATACATTTATTTACATTTGTTAACTGGTTAGGTGGTATGCTTCAAGCACCTTTTTCAGCCATGGCTTGGGCCCACAGGCACAAAAGAATGAACAATATACATACATAATTCCATATATATTGTGAAATCGATGGACAACAAGAATGAGTGTATACAAGACAGGCTGTTGCATAGCTTTTAACATATGAAAAAGCAATAAAGAAAGATAGTTTGCTGAGACTAACCTTGAAAATAAATGATTATGCATGTGCTACATTAATAATTACGAGAACTGTTTAAAATAAAAAGATTCAACACTAAGCTATTCTGTCCTACAAAGTACTCAGCGTTATAAGGTATACTAGATAAGTCAGAAAAGCACATGACTGCTTCATTTTAGCTTAATTATTAAAAATTTTACAAATACATTTTGAATATCTAAGTGGATTATTTTTACAAACAAATATATATAAATATGCCACTGTGAGAAAGTGGAGAGGGAAGAGTTTGCTTTAGGCTGTATCAGAAACAGATGCATGTATATAACTATTTTTTGGTAAATATCTACGTTCCTTTTAAACATGCTGAAATCACTTTCTCTTCCAGTTCATCAGTGGAGCTGGTTCCAGTAGCTAGTAGAATACAAGTGTTTTTTAAAGCTCTTCCTGGTTACTGCTGTTACAAATTATGGTCTTACTAAGGTGAGTGATTTATAAGTGGGATTATCCCTGCCAAACGAGCTTCATAAGTGATTACTAGATTAATGGCCACAGGAGGCCCTTTTTAAGCCTAGCCATGCTTCTCAAAGGTGAGAATCAAATTTTGTACCTTTTGTCAGTAAGGTAAACACCTTAACGATTATGCCAGCCCCAACCCTTAAATATAAATAAATAACCTAAAATAAGACTGTCGTCTAAGGAACTATGATACGGTTTTACTGCGTTCTTGAATCCTGTCCTTGTTAAATTCATACCTGGTCAGTTTTTTCTAATCTTCTGTCTGAAAACCACAAATAACCTCTACAAAAGCATACCCTTCTATGGCTGACCTGGTGCTGATGGTGTTAATCTACATTCCTGAAATCTTGCAGCCCTTTCTCATTAGCTTTCAGCATCTGCATATTTTGAACATCTCCCTTTCCACGTTTACCTTTTCTCACATCTGGAAGTGTGCTACTGTAATTTTTGCACTCAAATAAAGCAACATCTGCACTATTTTTTGCTTTAACTGTTATCTCAGTACTAGCCCCTGTAGCTAAGCTGTTTGAAAGATTTGTAGTCAAAGATATCAAAGAGCATCTGTCCAGCTAGGCCATCTCTGAAATCAACAGCATTTCATTCTCCATAGAGACAGCACCACCTGTGTCCACTAATATCCACACAATAACTGTGCCCTCTGCTGGCCACCATTTCTCCCTTCCACCGCTACCATTCTAATGATTCATTCCTTTCCCTCATGGAAGCTGTGCAACTCATTTTTTCTGGAGTCAAAGGTCAGTTACCCAGAAGTGGGACCATCATATATGCAAATGTATGGGATTTTCTTTTTGTCCATAACCTCCCTGCACATGCCCAGGAAGGCATACAATGAGAATAATAAGGAATAGTCACTCACTTCCACAATTAACAGAAACTCAATGAACCTGCCTCCCAGGAGGAGCATATTATACAATTTGCTCCACTCTAAACTGGGAAGCTGGAACATTTTGTCTACCTGCAGACATGTACCCCCCCCCCTCCGTGAGAGAGACAAGCAGGCACAGCCCCTTCATTCCTCCCTCTTCTCTGCCACCTCCAGCAGGTTCCCAAACTACTACCTGAACTAGGGTCACCTGGGTCCTACTCAAGGAATTATCTCTCTACACCAGTAGTTCTAGCTATCCTCCCCAGTAATATCACTAAACCACAAACACTGTTATAAAATTATGTGATTTATACTTAACTCATGTCATTACAAATACATCTGCAAATCTCTAACCAGGAGAAAGTAGTTTTCCATCCCTATTTCTGCTTCTAACATTATCTGTTATTTTAAAACAACATATCCTCAGCAGTTACCCATCTCATGCCTGTAGCATTTGTCCTATATTCTTACAACTACTCACAGTTATTGCTTTCCATGGACAAGACACAGAATCCACTAGGACAGTTAAGACATTCTCAGTTAAGTTGTTTAAATCTGTGTATTAACCTTCTGTACACTACTGAATCTCAAACATTTCTTCTTTCCTTTACCAGTCAAGGGGCACCTGAGGTTGTCTGTCTAGTGCAACTTAGAGACATTGGTTGATGAATTCTGGACAGTTACTGACTCTGGCAGCATTTTAGTGTACTAATCTAATCCTGTATACCATGCATACTTCATTTATATGTCTGTTATACTACATATTGTTCCTAGCACTTGAAAACTTAGCTTTATTGTACCGCATATCTTTATGCTATGAGAGATGGTGCTTTTTTGCTTCTGTTTCTTACTATGATCACATCTTTGTATATTAATTTAGATGTCTTGCTTCTAGGTCATTACTGAAAAAGGTTCCCTGAAGTCATATCCACTTAAATATGATACTTGGGACTAGAGTCAAACTCAGACTGTTCCTGCAGCCTTTTACTCAAAACCAGCAATCTGATAACTCACCCACTGGGTTGGGAGGGTGGCCTAATGGTTAAGGTGTTTACCTTACAAACACAAGGTGCAGGATTCAAGTCTCACAAGGGATAATTGACTATGCTTAAAATAGCTCACAAGGGCAGTTAGCTTAGTACTAATCTATGAACCTATGAAGTAGGACACATTAAAATGAAACTGCCATAACTACATGAAACAGTCTTTCAGATAACATCATGTTCCCCATTAGCATTCACGGTGTGCCTAGACATAAACCTGATTTTTTTGCAATGGAAAAATAAAATCATAATTCAAAAAAATTAATACTGGGATATATTTAGGAACATAGCAGCCCCTGGAGTTAACTTCTAAAAATAACAATCCATCTATATCAAAAAGAAAAAAAATAGTTCTGATTGAAAATGTGTAGTTTATGGTGGGACGGCTGTTAATATAAATTAGGAGTACAATAAATAAATAAAAATGTTATTGACTCTAATGTAATATTATGTCTTTTACAGTTAGGATTTTATTGCAAAATCATTAAGATGACAGCAATACTGCCGCACAGATATATCTCCAGACCAGACTGCATGAAGTTTTTTTTATGATAAAATGAAATCTGTATAAATGCTTAACAGATATGTTAGTGCATTTTTTCATTTAAATAGAAAGGTTAGATTTTATCACAGAAGACCACATTGTTAAACAATGAATAATTTTATGATATGCCATCTCCCACTAGGGTTTTCAATGTACACAAATTTTTTGTATGTTTTTCTGAATGATTTTATCTAAAATAAAGAGCAATGTAGGCATAAAGCCATTGAGTCATAACAAAAACCTCAAAGCAGACTTGGCTGTTAGCCATTACAAGCACAGACCACTGCCAGTTGTCCCAAAATACAATGAATGCAGATCTGAATGTGGGGAAAGTTCCAAAGGCAATATGATTTTGTATCTCTTGGTAGAAGTCCCATCTTTGGAATTTGAGACTTTTTGCTTACTTTCCTGTACATTAGTAGTGGCCATGAGCTTTTATGAGTTAATGAGTTCAGTGGAAAATAAAGTAACTTGCTTAAGCAATTCTGTTTCATCTTTTTCCCCTCATCCCCACGTCCATGGTACCTGCCAAAAAGCTTCAGTAACTGCATCCACTCAGCCTTTTTATTTCATTTGGGTAACTGCCAGGCATCCATAGACTAGAGAAGAGTTTTATGGCCCATTTGACTTGTTTGAGATGCCTAATCATCCCATGTGTTCTCCCCTTGGTGAGCATCGGCTAGTAGGGGCAGGAACAGCTTCAAATTTGGAGGTATGGCCTACTCATCTTTCTCATAGTTGTCTTACTGACTCACCATTGCTACCTAGTCAGGAGGAGGAGGAGGAGATATGTGTGCTCCCATACATTCCATCTCCTTTCATCAGTTCTGTGAAGGGTGATCCACATGGACAGCTGTAGCCAGCATGTCCATTAATGTGGGCAATACACACAGCCATCATTATGTATTGCCACTGTTGTGAGTATTGCAGCCTCTCTCTACCCTGTGGATGAGTAAACTGGCATCACTCCAGCTAAAAGCAAAGAAAACTCTAACCAGTAATCATCCAAAATTAGACTGCAGACCCAGGTTTAACTCTAGGAACCTTGTTGTTGCCACTCGTGTAGTAGCCACTGAGCACCTGATCGCTTTGGGTCCCCCCCCCCCACTTGTGTGAGCAAGGAATCCTCTCACTCCAGCTAAAAGCAAAGAAAACTCTAGCCAACAATCATCCAAAAATAGGCTGCAGCCCCAGGCTTAACTCCAGGAACCTTGTTGTTGCCACTTGTATAGTGTAGGTGCCAGCTTTTGTGACTACTGTTATGCCTTGTTAAAATCTATTACAGTCAGCTAGACTGCATACCCCAGGGGCAACAGCTGCAAACCTTCTTCCTCTTAGCCCACCATCCATTTCACTGTTTATAATTTGTTTTATGTTAAGGTATTGATTGTTTTTTACAGTTGGTGTGGGTGCAGCCCCGCTCCGTTTGCCCTCGCTACGCTCAGGCTCACTTTGCTCTCCTCCCACTCCCATTCACACCGACCCCCCATATAATTTCCTTTATACCTAACCACCTGTTTCCTCCTGCTCAAACACTCCTCCCCTTCCTGTTCCTCACAAACACTTCCTGCCTCCAACATAGAATCCCTACCTCCTCCACCACCTCTGTATACACACCACCCTATAACCATTAACTATTACCTATAATTAATATTTTAACTGCAGTAAATACGCATATCTGAATGTAGTTCAAATAAATTGGCAATATATAATTCTCATTCACCTTATCCTTAGTCAAGAATTTTTTTTTTATTTATTTTTTTTATTTATTTTATTTTACATTTGTTGACCGGGAGAGAGTCCAAACTGATTACATTTCCATTTTCAGTGGGGGAGAAAGAGAAAAGCCAGGAGAATTTTTTTACAAAACATAGTTTTAAGGACAGACTTTTGACATACAATTTCCATAGAAGAGACTTTGACATACATATTAACTAACATATAGGATACATTCATTCTCTACAATATAATATTACATTTTAGAAGATATTCCTAAGTTTAGGATTCCTGTGATAGATTTACTATCAGAGTAAAAGCAGACTGACATAGAATAAGGCCCCGGAAGAGCAGATGATGCTCACTATAGTTGAGAAGGATAACAAATTTATTCACTATATGTCTTCACCTGGTTTTAGTTGAGAAGGATAACAAATTGATTTACAATATGTCTTCTCCTGGTTTTAGTTGCTTATAGAGAGCTCAACATTGCTGGGATAGTTTTCCTCCTAACTGGAGAGATGGGATGAGCAGCAGCTTAACAGTCCTTAGTGGTAGAGTACTATGATTTTTTTGGCTTAGAGAGTTACTTAAGTTAGGTGAAGTGTTCTAATGAGACATTAGCCAAGGTGGGGATACAAGAGCACAGTCGATTATTCAAAAAGTGAGTTTTAACAAGTTTCTTGAACTGTGATGGGGATTTGTTGTCAGTCATGTGGGCAGGAAGGGAGTTCAGGATTTTATTTTACAGAGGCTGTAGACAGACTGACTTTACCAGCTTCATTGTTAGATTTGGTTACTTTGAGAGTTTTGTGTGCTAGACATCAATGGCCTGGAGGTTGTATAGGTGTTTTCAGAGTTATGTATTCATTTGTGGGCTAGTGATAGTTGATTGAGTTGAGGAGTAGTGGTAGTAGTATTGAATTGTTTTTTTAGTTTTTCACAGTGATGTATTCTGATGAGAGAGGTTGTAGCGAATTTGGCTTATTATAACAACTATCAAGTTTGTTTAGGTTGGATTTGCGGCAATTTTTATTTTTAATTCAATTCAAATTAATTCAAGAACATCTTACAGATAAAGTAGCAAGTATCCCCCCCGTATTTACTAACTCACTAACTGTGCTACCCTCTCTTAACTAGAGGATACCAATTACCTGACCAATACTTCCTGGCCATACTGCAGCTCCCTAACACATAAAATGATAGCTCTTGCACTAACATACTCTCCATCACTTTTCTGTAGCTGTATAGCCAGCATTACCTGATGCTTATATAGCTCCAAAGTCCCTAACATCACTTCAACTTGAAGTTACAGACAACTTTCATTAGCAAGTCTTACACTCTCATCCACCTATCACTTCAAATCTCTTACCCCTCTTAACAAAAAACTCCCACATGCACCTTTAATACAACACCAGTCTCACTCATTCATAGACCGTACCCTTGCATGTAACACATTCTTTCTGAAACTAGATAACATGGGTTACACGTATCTAACCCAACTACTAAAACATCATTCTACCCATTAATATCTTCACCTACTCCTACTTTACATCCTGTCCTCCTACCACACTCAGCTTCATAACCACACCCCATCCCCTTGGCAAACTGATTCCACAGCCAACACCACCAAACTAAAAAACTTCCCTATGTCACCATGTGACCTTACCTCCCCCCTACCCTTCTCTTACTCACGCATTAAACTGAAAATCAAAACTAACCCCCTCTCTTCTCAAAGACAAACTAAAATAATTCACAGACTGACCAAACTATATCTACACCTACTCCATAAACTCACTTGCAGTGGTGATATACATCCCAATCCAGGACCCAAAACATCAATCAGCCCAAACTTAAATCAGCTAAATCCCCTACACCACAGACCTACCTCAGCTCTCCTCCTCTTAAACACTAATGTAAGAAGTATACTTAACATAATTCATGTCCTTCATGCCCTACTAGCTCTATACAAACCAGATATCACTGTGTTAACTGAAACATGGCTCAAACCACAACATCACAATAATGAGATTACTGCCCCGGGTTACAACATTATCTGAAGAGACAGATCAGAGAAAAAGGGCGGAGGTGTTGCAATATTATTCCAAAATCATCTTACCTTAGAACAACTAGATTACAATACCCATGAATTCAAAGATGTAAAACTAATCCTTGCCAAATTAAAAATAAGTTCCAGCAAACATATAATTATTGCAGGTGGCTATATAGCACCAGGCAATAACATCACTGTAATGGAAATCCTGCTTTATTGGACCTCCAACTCCCTTCCACATGAAAGCGTACTATTAGGAGACTTCAATATTGACTGGCTTCACTGCTCCAGCCATAACCCCTCTGCCTTCATAAACCTCCACAGGTTTACCCAAACTGTAACCACCCCCACTCGAATTGACAAAACTTCCACACTCCAGTCCATCTTAGAGTGGATCCTGGTATCTGACCCCACTCTTGCACAGCAATCTGGTTGTCTTCCAGATATCCTAAGTGACCATCATCCAACCTACCTAATTAGGAACAGATCTCAAACCATCAACCAACCTATCCTCATAGTAGTTAGAAACAAAAAAACCTTTATAGCTACGGATCTCATCAATACTGTAAAAAGCTGTAACTGGACCCCCTAAAACATCTACCTCTAGACGATGCTGTCAAGTACTTTAACACAACCTTCATAAAAATCTTAAACTATCATGGACCCTCTAGAACCATTAGAATAAAAACTAACTATGCCCCATGGCTAAGAAAAGATACTAAAACTATAATGAAAGAAAGGGACAAAGCCTGGATTCAATATCAGAAAAACAAAACCACTACTTTGAGACAAAACTATGCAGAGCTCCATAACAAAGCCAAAAAACAAATCAAACTAGACAAATCCAGCTATTATACAAGCATGCAAGAAAAATATGCTCACAACCCACAAAAATTCTTGGCCACAATAAATGGTATACTGCATCCAGGAAAGTCTACAACTCCAACCCCTGTGCGTCCAAATAACCATGAAAACATTCCTACAGTTTAACAAATTATTTACCGAAACAGTCCAGACCCTTGCCACTGCCCAAAATAGTACTAGCATCCCCACACCAATAACTACCCCAACCCACCCCAATATTCACAACAAATGGCCCAGTTTTCACCTCCACTCTGTATCCACCAAATCAATATCTAAACTCCTTGGTAAACTTAAACCAACCATTCTAGCAGCTATTAAGCTGCTAGCAGACTTCCTTCGGATCTCAGCTGCAGCTATAGACTATCCTGTCTCTATTCTCATAAACATATCTCTCTCAGAATGCAAAGTACCCACCTCATGGAAAACATCATATATAATTCCACTGCACAAAGGAGGCAACTCCTTAGAGCTCACCAACTATTGCCCAATAGCAATCCTATCACCTTTATCCAAAATATTAGAAAGAGTTGTTCATACTCAACTAATACAGTACCTCCAGAATAACAACCTCTCCATATCCCAGCATGGCTTTAGACCTTCCCATAGCACCATGACAGCACTACTGTCATTCACCAACATAGTTAACCACCACAGAAACAAAGGTCTATTTGTTTTTTTCCATATTCTTAGACCTATCAAAAACTTTGACATGGTAAACCACAGTCTG
The DNA here is from genome assembly GCF_019279795.1 of Protopterus annectens. Lineage (NCBI taxonomy): Eukaryota > Metazoa > Chordata > Ceratodontiformes > Protopteridae > Protopterus > Protopterus annectens. Next base: position 975,065,750 of record NC_056737.1, on the reverse strand, counting down.
CTTTTCGATACCTTATCCACCCTACATATAAGTCCCTCCTCTATATCATGGTTCAACAGCTACTTATCTGCCCATCAGCAAGCAGTCCTATGGCAGGACCAGTTGTCCCCCTGTTACCAGTAACCATAGGAGTCCCTCAAGGATCCTTCTTTGGCCCATTGCTGTTCTCTCTATTTACAAATCAGATCTCTTCATCCTCTCCCACTGCCTCAATAATACAATATGCAGATGACACCACCCTCATATGTGCTGCCCCTGCTTTTAGTGAACTGCAAACCCTTACCCAAAATTACTTCACCCTAGCCGAAACTTGGTTCACTAACATCAGACTTTTTCTTAATCCCAAAAACAAACAAATTAATTCTTTTCAGCCCTGGCAGAGCTCCTCCCATAAATAATAATTTCACCATTAACTTCAAAGAAAACATTCAAATCAGTCCAACCACACACACTAAACTGCTAGACATAGAAATAGACAATAACCTGAGATTAGACATCCACATAGCACAAACCATTAAGAAAGTTAATAAAAAACTTGGCCTCCTCTACAGGAACAAACAGTTTATGACATCTTCCATCCACCCTCCTCTACACTTCTCCCATCTTGACCAATCTCTGCCAAACTGATCTAAATAAAATAGAATCTTGCTACAACAAGATTGCCAAGTTTGCTACTGAAGCTTCATATAGGTCCCACCATTGTATATTCCTTAAGCAGCTCAGCTGGCTTGAGTTGCCTCATATACTTCTACTCAATCAACTCTCTATAGCACACAAACTCTACTACCTTCCTGAGACAACCCCAGCACTTCAGCACCTAATTCATCCCCACATTCCCTCTAGAGCCATAAGATCTAGTAACCACAACCTCATAACTGTCATCAAACATAAAATCGAAGCTGGTAAGTCCCTCTTTGCCAACACTGTTGCCAAAACCTGGAACTGACTACCAAGCCAAATAACTTCCAACACCTCCTTTAGTCAATTCAAAAACTCCTGAAAACCCGCTATCTAAGTAACTGGCTATGCTCATGCCACTCACCAGGCTAATCCATACCAAGAGAATTTGTCAGGGTACAGCTATGTATAAACAGTTTCTCCCCTGAAAGATTCCAAACTCATGTACATTGAACTTACAAAACTTATAACTGCAAAATAAAAAAAAAAGTACCTCTGATTGTCTACTGTAAGAAATGTTAATCACTAGCATGACGTCCTGTTGTGTGTATATATGCTATATGTATGTTTTTTAATCACCAGCATGTTGTCATGATGTGTATATATATGCCATATGTATGTATGTTCTACTTCTTTTTACTTTTATGTAATGTATTGTAATGTGGAGCTTTTCTCCCCGGGGCTCAGCTGAAAATGGACCTGTGTCCAGTTGGACTTTCCCAGTAAACAAATGTAAAATAAAAATAAAATAAAATAAATTAACAGCTCAAACTCACTGTCCCCTGCCTCATCCCTCAGACTACCATGCTCTTATCAAACGCAGGTCATCCAGGTTCTAGTTAAGGCTTCCTAGCTTTACACCAAAGGCCAAGATGGCATTGACCATACTGTTAGCATATGCCTCAGAATTTTATAATCTTTTGAGTCTTTCAAATATTTAAAATGTATAAATATATCTTGATAACCTTAGCTACTCAGATTTGAACAGCAGACAATGAAAGCACGTACCCATACCTGTTTCATGCAGAAAACTGTCAGCTTATCAATGGTTAGCACCTTGAAAACCAAATTGAAAACCAAATCAATTGGCTCACTTTTGTAAGCAGCCTGTTTTTTTCTCAGTTAATATAATGAAATCAGTTATTGCTACACCTCAACACAAGGACAAAACCGTCACTGCAGTCACTGACTTTGATGACTGAGCAATTACTCCCGTGCTAGTATTTCAGCACTTCTCCGTATTGCACTATTTTATACTGGGCCCTTTTATATTGTGCCCTTCCTTTTCCCAACACATTAGTTACCTGTGCAGTAGAAAAAAAGTGAGATCTGAACATATGACTACATAACTGACTTCTTTCCTACACTCTAGTAATGTTGGGCTTTTGTCTAAAGGGGGGAATTAAACTATACCATGTTGGTGAAGGGTATATGATAAGGCATATCTTCTTTAAAGACAAAAGATTTTCCGTGTTGTAGCAAGAGCCAGAGTAAGAAGTAGGGAAGTACGGCAAAGTCCACAAAGTAATTTGAACTTTGTTTGGGAACAGGTGATATTGTACAGCAGTGTCAAGCCTATCCTCCAGGCCTGACCTGCTGTTCCAAGCACTAGTACCTGATGACAGTGTCTGCAATTTTACCTATTATTGACCACAGACAAGGGATCCTTCTTAGATACAACTATTCTGACAGCAATGAAATGGGCCCTAACAGACTGTTGTAGTTATTTCTTTGCATTGTGACAGCAGAAGATGACGAATAGCAAAATTTTAAGCCACTGTGCTGTAATCTACCTTTTTGTGAATTAAGTGGTCCCATAATTACTAAAGTTGATAAAATGTTGAGTATTATTTTTCTTTTGTCTTGTTAGCTACTACTTCAGCTTTTTAAAAACCTTTCACTCCCTGTTCACCAGCATTACCCCCATTCTGTCACCAAAAGATTATTCCTGTTGTGCATTTGGGGGCAAGAGGCCAATGCACAGTCACTCTGGGGGTATCTCTTGAGCCCCATGTCATAGAAGCAGTTACATTTAATAACATCATTGGGATCTTGTGCATTTTCATCTGCATGCTATCAGCCTTCTAGTGTATTTAATTATTTCTGCAAGCTGTGATGAGTGTACACTGTGCTTTTTTTACCTCTATCCCCATGAAGAGACTGTTTTCTTGATTGTCAAGAATCAGTGACTTTGCTTTGTCCAAACCACATCCTAAAACCTGCACCTCCAGTGCTGCAGAGGGACTACATTCCATCTCTGCAAAAAAGTTGGTGTTTTACCCCTTCCTTTAAAAGCTTTCTCTAGGAGATGTAACAGTTGAGTAGCCTCTTACAATCACTGCTGTGCAGTCCTTGTTCATCAAGAGTTTAGTGCCGGGGGGCGTAGCCAAGATGCCAAGGAGTTAGCTGCACTTTCTTGATACTCTGCCTGAAATGATTTTTTCTGACAGGAATTTTCTATTTTAACTGAACAAGCATTGAAGAATTTTTCCACAGCTACTTATCTTGATATTGTGAACAACTTTGCCAAAAGAAATCTTAATTTTTTTCAATATACCAACATATTACCTGTCAGAAGTTATGTCACCAGTTACAGACTGAAACAGCTAGGAGTCACTCGAAGACTTCTCTACAAGACAGCACTATGAAAATGGAATTTCAAACAATAATTACCAGCATTCAAGGCCTTTCCATGAAGATGGATAATTTAGAGAAGATTATGGAAAATATGAAGAAAGAAAGCAAAAAAACAAACTGATGACTTAAAGGAAATTATTACTACTCATTCTGACCAAATAGCAGCTATAAAAGAATCAGTAAGTGAAATAGATTGCAGGCAAATGGAAAATGACAACCACATAAACTTTTTACTAAAACAAAATATCCAGTAACTAGAAAAGGTGGAAGACCTAGAGTGCAGATCCCAAAGAAACATTAGGATCTATGGAGTTCCAGAGAAAATGGAAGGAAATAATATGATTATCTTCCTAAATGATTGGCTTCCAAAAATACTAAACCTCCCTGAAGCTTTATCTTTCGGAATCAAGAGAGCCCACATGTCCCTGTCATATACATCTGCATCAAAAAATTCAGCAGCTGTATCACCCATAATTGTAAAATTCCTATCTACACAAGACAAAGACTTAATACTAACAGCTGCAGAGTCAGGAAATCCAGTCCAAGTTGCTGGGAAAAATATAAGATTTGACAATGATTACACTTCCACTGTGATCACAAAGAGAGAAGTTTGTGTCCCACTTATTAAAGACTTTAAAAAGCCAACACTAAAGCCCAGATAATGTTTCCATCCAGAATCAAAATTACACTCTCGGCTGCTAATGGTAAAATAACTACAGCTGACAAATCTAGTAAGAAGCTTAAAGGGAAATAGTATAGAAACCATCACTCTCAAAACTTATTAACAAACAATACATCTGAAAACACAGGATACAAATGGAATCATAAGGTACACACTTTCTACTTATTTAGTAAATATATATATATATACTTAAGCCTGCTTTCTTGTATATTACATTTTTCTATTTCTCAATACTGCTCACCTTTTTATAGGTTCATAGGTTCATAGGTTCGTACTAGGCTATCTGCCCTAGGGCATTTATAAGCCTAGCCAGAGTGTGTGTGGCTTTCACCACCCCTTAGGATGAGGATACTACACCCATTTAGGGTTTAGTTTACTGTGCCTCTGTCTAGTAGTGACACAGAGATGACCCCCGGGGTAAACCTGCGATCTCCCATCCACTCGTCAAGATTTCTCTTGAATAGAGTCAGCGAGGGGCTCTGCCTGACATGGATAGGGATTCTGTTCCAGAGTGTAGGGAGCCTCTGGGTTATGAATTTGTCCCTCCAGCATGTCCTATTTATTTCTGTGTTGAGGTTTAAGTCTCTTGCTCTTGTGGCTCTGATGGATTTGGATTTTCTGAGGTGGAGCATGTCCATTAATTCTGGATTGGACATGGCCTTGTACTTCAGGCACAGATCACCTCTGAGTAGGTGGTATGCGACTGAATAGAGCTGGAGTTTTTTCAGTCGGGCAGCATATGACATATGTTTAAGACCCTTTATTCTCTTGGTGAGGAACTTTTGGGGTCTTTCCAACTGCTGCAGGTGTCGGGTAAGATACATCCCAAATGGGGCATTGCACTCAATCATTGGCCTGATAAGAGAAGAGTACAGGGGCACAATGACCTCTCTTGATCTAGATGTGAAACCCTTCATGATACTTACTTCTTACTTACTTCTTTCTTACTTTCTTTTGTTTTTCATTCTTTTCCCTTTATTTTGCATAATATATACAGTTGCTAAGTACTTCAATATAAACAAACTTGTTTACATATTTACTTAAAATAAGCTGCAGTAATATAAACACCTTACAGTAAACATTTATTATGCAGGCTATGCATTATATCAATGGTAACATAATATTGCTGCCCAGCACTTATTGATTCTTTTTTTCCTCCTCTCTTTCCTATCCATTCACACTGTTCTATTAATCTCACAGACACAGTCAGCAAATGGCAATAGCCTTCAAACAACAGCTTCAAACAGTATGCAAATGATTCACATTACTTCCATTTAAATGTATTACAATTAACACACTACACCTATCATATAAAGTTATAAGATTTCTACACAAAGTATACATCTGCTGTGACCATACAAACATTCTACACAGACATTTGGCTGTATCAATTAATATGAGATAGATAGCAGAAAGTTGTTATTTAATATGTAAATAGTGCTAATTTTATATTTAAAAAAGTATATTAAAGCTGAGGGAAGTGGAAGAGGAAAGAGGGCTTTATAATGTACAGATTTACTGTTCAAAAAGAAGTACTTTAAGCATTTTACTGTATGATTTACTTAACTCTCTCTGCCTGTTTTTTTTTTGCCATGCATGAGAGCCATACAGCATTCTTGAGCACAATCTACTTGTTTAAATTACCTTTGTGCTGTATTTTGCCATCAAAAAATCAAAAAGCTTCAAAAGAACTTTTTCTCAAGCCTAGAACACTTCCTGCTTGTTTGTAAACTGATTATATCACTGTAACAGCATGAATAGACATGTCATGTGATCTCTGACCTCTCAGCATGCTCAGATGATGTTATCTGAGGAGAATAAGGAAGTTAATGCCACAGAATTGCTGAGAACAAAAGGACTATTAAGAAATTAAAGAGTTTGCTTTAAGTAAGTGCTAAATGTTGCACATTGTTATAGAAACATTTTTTTAATGGTAAATGATATTTTGACTTTGTTAAAATGCATATTCAGTGTTTTAATTACTTGTAACAATGCAGATATTTAAACAAGCTTTTAAGTGAAGTTCATAGATAGGTTTGCAGAAAGGCTTCTATGTGTTCAGTTAATGACAATATTTAGCATGCAGAAATAATTTTTTTCTGTTTCTCTCATTTTCTGTTTATGATAATTGTTGTGCTTTCCTCAGTTTAACTGACTTATGTATATCCCCAGTTTGATGAAAGTAAGATATGTATGCTTTTAAAAGACCAAGGTCCTTATTTAACTACAATGTGTAAAAAAAAAAAAAAAAGTACCAGCTCTCATAAATTTACAGAGACAGTTACTTCCCAGTTCCTAGATACCTGTTTTGTTATCTAGCTTTAATAGCTAACCTTTTTGAATATAGCTTATTCTAAGATACATATGCACAGATCAGTAATCATGAACTTTGGTATATATTTGTAGTTCATATACATTTTTCTTTCTAGGTATACATAGGTATAGCTCTATATGACTAACACACATCCACCCTTAAGATATGTACCTAGATATGTGAACTCTTTCCATTTTGTTGTGATCACCCTTGCACATGTATTGAGACATTTTTATTGCTGACAGCAATTTTGCAACCCGTTACATTATGTTTACATAACAGTATATAGGGGTCTGAGGTAGTCAAAATTACTTTGTCTGTGTATCTATAGCATTTGTTGTTCAACTGTTGCATATTACTGTTTTGGTTATGCCATTTATACATGTATATGTTTATCGTTGTCCCTAGCATAATATGTACAGAAGTCAGATATTAGTAATTTCTTCATTTTTATTGCCAGGATTTGCAATACCTGTTTTTATTAATTTACAGAGAGAGTCACTTACTAGTTTTTGGATAGCTATTGTGCTCTCTAGTTTAAATCTTAATAGCTTTTACTTAAAATTGTTGATTGTTCCATGTTTTTTATTAACTCTATCTGGAAAACGTTTTAGCCTCATAGCTAAATATAAGCTACCTATAGGCATTAAAATTTTTCTACTCTGGTAACAATACTCTAGGTCTTTTGTTTTACAATTACTCTCTAATTTGGTTGTACAAAGATAATTACTTCTAATATACATAATTTTCACAAATAATGGATTAACTTTAATTTCACACACTTTGATATTTCACCACTCAAATCAGTAACAGTTATAAGGAGTACCCTTTTATTTTTCTCACTTCTTATTGCATTCTATACAGTTATTGTAATGACAGTAGCACAGAATGGACATAGAGTACTGTTCTTAGGATGGACGAAGGTAGTTTTGAGGAATTTCTTATTAAACCAGTAATTAAATATTCCATGTTTAGACTTGTAAATAGTTTAAAATGTTTTACAGTTATACTCAGTGTTCATGTTATGTTCATAACATAATCCTTACTATATAACACAATCTACAGGAAAGTTTTCATATAAATGTCCTTAAATGTAAATGGACTCAGCAATCCTATAAAGAGAGGAAGCTTAACCAAATATTTGAAGACTAAGAATGCAGATATTGCATTCTTGCAAGAAACTCATTTAATAGAAGAAGATTTGAATAGAATGTCTTTTAATGGCTACTCTATACTTGCAGAATTTCATTTTCAGACCAAAAGAAGAGGCACCATGATATTGTGGAGGAATACACTACTAGTACCTAAAATAATCTTCACTTATTCAGAGTAAAATGGCTTGTTCTGCTTAATTATTCTAGAAATAAATAAAAAACTAATCACATTAGCCAATACTTACTGGATACTGGGTGTCTGTGCTGCAACAGTGAATAAATATCTTGACTTACTTGCAATCAAATCTAAGGGAGAAATAATATATGCAGGTGATTTATCTGTATTCTTTCCAGAAGTGACACTACTTCATGTGATAAGTTTAAGATATCTGCACCTGCTAAAAGATTGAACAACTTCATCAATAATTCAAATATAAGAGATATTTATGAAAAAATAGAACCCAAATCCCTAAAATACACACCTTGCTCATACAGATTCAGTACACAAACTACCATCGATAAGGTATTGGTTACAGATTATTCTCAAAAATTCAGGACATTTTCATTAGCTCCTGCCCAATGTCCAACCACAATGCTATTTTCTTTAAAATCCACATGAAATCTAGTCATCTAGTATATTGGCAAATAATACCAGCATACATTGTTAAGATAACCAGGTTTAAGGAATGGTTACTGAAAGAAATCAAAATATTTCTAGACATAAATGACAATGATATTACTTCTAAAGTTATTGTCTGGGATTTGCTGAAATCTTACATTTTTGGTAAAATCAAAACCTGGTACCTAAACAAATGAAAGGAATGGGATAGTACGCTATCGAGAATACAATCAAAATTGATGAACTAAAAAGAAATCTAAATAATAAAGACATAAATACAGATACTGAACTGAGTCAATTAAACCTTGATTTCATGGAAATGCTTAATCGCAAAGTGGCAATAAACTTAGAAAAAATCAAATTACAGTCTTACTCTGTTAACCCAAAAAGCATGCATAGATTAGCTGTGAAATCAAAAAACTTAACCAATGATAAACATATAAGGGAAATTGTTGATGAAACTAAAAGTAAAACTAAAATTGTAACAGATTTAGAAGATATTCTTGAGACTTTCAGAAAATGTCACAATATAATAAATAACACAAATCCAAATATTAATAACAATGTCCCAAAAGATAACTTCTTAAATGAGAACATAGGCAACAAACTATCATTAAAACAGAATACCAAACTTCTCAAACCAATAATATTAAGTGAACTAAAAGAGAGGATTCAAAGCCTTAAGAACAATAAAGTCCCAGGATTAGATGGATTAATAGGAGAAATTTATAAAGTACTCACAGACGATACATTAAAGATACTTTTACAAGCTAATGAGGAATTCAGAAAAAAGACAAGCTCATTCCCTTCCTGGAAATATGCCATGATTTCCCCTATCCTAAAACAGGACAAAGACCCCAAAATAGTAACTTTGTATCATCCCATTTCTCTATTAAATGTGGACTATAACATTTTTACATCAATATTAGCTAACAGATTAAATCAACTGATGCCTAACATAATAGGTGATGATCAAACAGGCTTCATCCTAAATAGAAGAGTACAAGCTAATATTATCAGGCTCCTTTCCTTAGTAGATCATGCTAACAGGAAAAAGAAAGAACCATCAATTATTAGCCTAGACTTAAACAAGGCTTTTGACTCTATAAATTGGTCCTATTTATTTAAAGTATTAGAAGTATATAACTTCTCCCCTGACTTTATCGATATAATTAACAGATTATATGTTAACTCAATATCATACATCAAAATTGGCGCTTTTTTATCAGGTCCGCTCAACATCCCTAAAAGACATTAAACAAGGCTGCCCATGCTCCCCCTTATTATTTGCCCTATCATTAGAACCGCTAGCTAACTTCATAAGAGCAAATTCTAATGTAAGGGGATTTTCTGTTTGTCCAAGCTACATTTCTAAAATACAACTTTTTGCGGACGATGTCATGCTAACAATTGGAAATATAGATTCCTCTATAGATCATATAACACAATCTCTGCAAGTTTTTGAAGAGGTTTTAGGCCTAAACTTTAATCACACCAAAACAGAAACATTATTAATAAAGAAAAAAGTAAACACTTTACTAAGAAAACACAACAATTTTAACTGGGCAAATGACGCCATTAAGTACTTAGGACTATACATAAAGTCAAACTGGAATAATACTTTAAAAACAAATTACAAATACCTATTATCCACAGTTAGGAAATTTTTAAATAGATGGAATAAAATGTATTTCATGATAGAAGAAAGCCTGTCATTAATAAAAATGATCATATTACCCAAAATGTTGTTCTTCTTCCAAACTTTAATTGCCTCCCAATCTAAAAAGTTAATGAAGCAACTAAATTCTATGTTAATAAATTTCCTATGGTTTCCTCAAAAACCAAGAATCAGCCATGCTTGGCACTACAGAAGCTGGAAAGATTGGGGAATCGCATTCCCAAATTTTAAACTTTATGCAGAATCGACCATACTTAATGTGATGAGCCAGTCTTTAAACTCCAAATATAGTTCTAATTGGAAAAATCTCCATGCCATGTAAGTATCTTATTATCTGACATAGACACAAATATTGACAATAATATGTTCTCAGAAAATAAATAAACCTTCCTTGTTGTCAAAGAACATTTCTACAATACCAATAAGAATAAAAAAAATTCTCTTTTCACTAATTATATATTAGATAATTTTAAAAAGATAATAAAAATCATATGACAAAAAGCTTAATATTTTTAATATTTCCCATTGCATACATGAAGACATGTCTGGACTCTTTCAACGTATCTAAAATAAAAGTAATGGAAGAAAATGGCTTCGTTTTTTGGCACCAGTTTCTCTGCAATAATAATATCCACGAACCATGTTCTCTTATGGCCGGGTATAACATAAAGCAAAACAACTGGTTGAACATACAAATAGTTAGAGATACATAGTTAATGAATTCAAAATATGTCATATCACCAGCACAACACCTTTACCTAAAATGCTTTCTCTTCTTTGTGAAATAAACACTTTGCACATTAATAATATTCTATCATTGTCAAGTATATATAAATCCTTAAGAACCAATATGCAAATCCCAGAGGACCCCTTATGGAATTTCACAGAGAGAATAAATAAATCCATTTTTTCAGATAGTGATAAAGAATTAGTACTTAAATCAATTAGTAGCACAACGTCATCCCCTTCTTGGAAAACCTTCTCTTGGAAATACATCCATAGGAGCATTATTACCCCACATAAGATGGACTTGATATAAAAAATAATCTTAATAAATGTTGGAGATGTGAGGAAATACTTTGTGCAGATTGGGTGCACATGTTTCTTACATGTAAAATAGTAGTTCCATTCTAGACAGTGTTCAGAAATTTCATAAAAGCATTGTGGTCGGACAAGTGTGAAGTATCTGATTCATTATTACTGTTCAATGCACCGATACCAACACATATCCCCAAAATACAGGTGCACCTTCTTTGGTGCTTGCTTGCAATTGCAGGCAAAATCATTACATCAAATTGGAAGTGTAAAAAAATCCTGTCATTTACAGATTTTTTACTATTAGCTAAACTTGTATGTAATAGGGAGTTGCAATCTATTTCAGAAAGAACTACTAAGATAACACATAAGAAATTAACTTGCTGAAGCTTGAAAAACTACTAGATAAAATGTAATCACAACAATGACATTATATCTATTATGGACATTGTAAATAGTTATTGTTCCATGTTATGATGTTTTTAAGACATATATTGTGCATATTTATAAATCATATTTCTTGTATTGTTTTATTTCATGAAAACCAATAAAAAATGTTTAAAAAAAGAGTTTAGAGCCTTCTACAGTGAAAATGACAAGTTAAGAAAAAGACCACTTTATCTGGATGTCAAATATTATTTTAGGTAGGAAATTTCTTTCAGTCTGAAGTACAGATTTATTCTTTTAGTTACTTTCTGTAGGAAAGTTTGTGGTTATGAACTTGATTGTTTGACAATAAAGATAAGGTTACCACAAGTGGGCTTCCAGAAAAGATTATCAAGAAATGTTGTCAATTGCCTCAAAATCAAATTCTTTCCAGTGGCTATGTACAGGTCTAAGCCAGGAAAATGTATGATTTATTGGGAGGTGAAATGACAAAAGAATTAAAACTTCTAAACCAGATAATCAAAAGCTGTGGATCAAGCTGGATTTATAGACAGACAAGCATGATTTTAATCTTGTGGATTGACACAGCTGCTGTCAAGAGACCTGTAGAGTCCAAAATGCATGTAAGATGTGTACTAAAAAGAATGAGACAAGAAAACTCACAACAGAAAAAATAATACTGAAAATCTAAAAGAGACATGGGGTTAGCTGAAGATGGCCTTCTCCATCACAGACATCCCCTAACAACGAATATGAATTCATGTCAGAAAAAAGAACACAAAAATAGACATCAGTAACCTCAGTACCAAAACTGCTAGTAAAAGCAATACAGAAATATTAATGATCATGATATCAAACATCAGTAAAAGTACTTTATTTTATGCCAACAACTGTGGCAAAATAAATAAATAAGCAAATAAAAACCATCACAAACAGGAACCAAAACATTTAGGAAAGTAGTGAGAATTCAAATTAAAGGCATCTCATTACACCTCCAGCCGCAGCTGCTGTTAAAAGAAAAAAAATTAATAAATCTGTCACTCATGCTTTTTGTAAAGAATTACCCCCTGCACCAAATTAGTTAATTCCACAGTCGCACTACCATTGGTCAAGGGCTTAGTACAAGAGCAATGACTACTTTGCCTTGCACAGGTTGTTTATGCATTCATTCTACTATAGTGGTTTTGTCCATTGTGCTCTCAATTTCATATGTGTTCCCTCAAATACATGCCATCTTAACTATGCAGGAAGCATCATCTGAAGTAAACAAGCCCCCCCCCCAAGGAGAAAGGCAAGTTTTAGTTAACATCAGTGCCTGACAAGTCCGTTATGTGAATAAGGTTGGCATCCACCAGCTATACATCAGTGCACAAGTCCATTATGTGAATAAGGTTGGCATCCACCAGCTACACATCAGTGCCTGACAAGTCCATTATGTGAATAAGGTTGGCCTCCACCAGTTATACATCAGTACCTGACAAGTACGTTATATGAATAAGGTTGGCCTCCACCAGCTATACATCAGTGCCTGACAGGTCCATCATATGAATAAGGTTGGCATCCACCAGCTATACATCAGTGCCTGGCAAGTCCGTTATATGAATAAGGTTGGCCTCCACCAGCTATACATCAGTGCCTGACAAGTCCGTTATTTGAATAAGGTTGGCCTCCACCAGCTATACATTAGTGCCTGACAAGTCTGTTATGTGAATAAGGTTGGCATCCACCAGCTATACATCAGTGCCTGACAAGTCCGTTTGTGAATGAGGTTGGCATCCACCAGCTATACATCAGTGCCTGACAAGTCCGTTATATGAATAAGGTTGGCCTCCACCAGCTACACATTAGTGCCTGACAAGTCCATTATGTGAATAAGGTTGGCATCCACCAGCTATACATCAGTGCCTGACAAATCTGTTATGTGAATAAGGTTGGCATCCACCAGCTATACATCAGTGCCTGACAAGTCTGTTATGTGAATAAGGTTGGCCTCCACCAGCTATATATCAGTGCCTGACAAGTCCGTTATGTGAATAAGGTTGGCATCCACCAGCTATGATGTTTCTTGCCTAAACATGACAGTTATTGTGCTTGTCTTTATTTCCTGCATTCCAGTAGGTGACCAGGAGGATGAGAAAAAAAATCTGATGCTTCTTAGCAAGGAAGCCCGTTTCTTCTTAATGTGACTACAGACAAACTGCATGAAAGGCCAGATCTTAGTCTTTAAGCAAGTTACATTATCTAACAAATCTCAACCTCTGCAATCATTCTAGCTCTGGCAGTCTTGGAAGGTGCTAATGTTATTAAAGTGTCCTAGGAAGGAAGTTGTAGAAGACAATCTGGTAACCTTGGGCACAGAATTGCAGAGTTTGAGGACCAGTAATACTGCATCTTTAAATGAAACCTCCAGGTGGTTTGATAAATGCTTCTGTTTAAAGCTTTTATGACCTGCTGCAATATGTTAAGCACTGTATTGGAGTTCAGTAGGTCTGTCTCTCTAGCACATCAGGTATCAAATTCTAAAGTACTGAGGTGCTCAGTGATGAACCTTAACAAGTGTCATACTGAGCACAACGGAGACGAGATGTAGAGGCAGTTTTTCCAAGACAGCATGCCTGGTGCAGTGGCTGCCTAGACCCGTCTAATGTTACTCATAACAATTTTACCTCTTTATACATGGCTTTACCAGGATCATGGGAATCAAGAGGAGGGGGTACATGGGTCATCTCATTGCCGTATCTCAATAAGCCCCTTTAAGCAGATGACCTCTGACTGACAATTTTCTTTATGCAGAGGCAATCCTCCATACTATTCATAAAGGAAAGATTCACCATTTCACATCTAAGCTAACACAATTAATTGAAGGCTGGAAAACCTTAGGATAAGTTCAGATATTGAGCTTGTTGGTTCATGATTCAGTGAAAGACGGTTCGTTGGACTAAAATACCTAAAGGGTTCTAGAAAGGAAGCTGCTTCCCTTGTTATTCAGAATTAGCCCTACCATGGTGCTACAACATGAAGACATGCAGCACCAATGTGGGCTACCCTGCAGCCAATCTAAATGTTAATGAGGCATCCTGGGGAAAAGCATATGATAATTAGCCATGTGATCTCCCCTGGAACTACTTGTGGTTGGTTGCATAAAGTAGCACCACTGCTCCTGTCTGCTTCTGGTAATGATCATAGTCAAAAGGTCATGTTCTTTCATTGCAGTAGACATAAGTGCTGGGGAGTTTACTGGTCAGGTAGTATTAAGGGGGGCATGAGTAGCTTCATATGTGAGTGTACTGTGAGCGTGTGTCTACTTGAGAGGTCGGAAGTTACAGTAGGTGGTGAGTGAGGGAGTTGGTTAGGTGTGTGTGTGTGTGTGTGTGTGTGTGTGTGTGTGTGTGTGTGTGTGTGTGTGTGTGTGTGTATGGTGGGGGGCATACCTCTCAACTGTCCCTGATTTTCAGGGACATCCCTGATTTTGACTGAAAGTTTAGCTCTGCCTCTCTTAATCCCACCTATAAGTGGTGACTTTTGGAGAAAAGGTGATGAATTACACTTAATAAAGAGTGACAATAATTAAGGTTACAGACTTCTTTTACTTTAGAAAATGTATATTCACCCATGTTCTGTTATTTTGTTAATGTCTCAAGTTAATAATACTAATATATATGAAAAGTGTCCCTGATTATTTCTGGATTTGTCCCTGATTCCATTGTGATTTGACCCTTTTTGGTTAAGAGCTATGATGGGGGGGAGGTCAGAGTAGCTGTTATTTTTCCACACACACCCCTTGACTATTGATTAAAGCCTGCAATATTGGGTCTGGGGTAACATTAGCCACCAGCCATAACTTTACAAACATGGTTCAGGGGGTCCACTAGTTACCAGGAATAACTCTAAAGATGTGGGTTTGTGGGGGACCATTGGCCACCAAGGATAACCTTTATCATCATGCCTTAACAGCACATACACATAACTTGGGTTGGAGGGAACTACTTCTAGTGTCATACTGTTGGGGCAATACTAGGCTCCAGGGATAACAAGAACATCTCATGCCTTAATGGCACTTAAACATAACAGGTATCAGAGAGTGAACACTGGACACCAGGGAAAACTCTTACATCACTTTTCTTAATGACACTTAAATATAACAGGGATCGGGGGTAACCACTACCAACCAGGGATATTCTATGTAGTGTGCCTTAAAGACAGTTAATTAAAACAAAAGTGGTGCAGCAAAGCACTAGATGCCAGGGATGCTATAACTAACAGTGCTTAAAAGCACCAAAAGGTATTGCAAGCATAGAGAATATTACTTCACTATGCCACCACTAGACATTAGGAAATAAAACTTAAAAAACACAAAAAAAACATGTCCACTGCAAATGAGGGATATTACTCAAACTTTGCAGGCCTGCCACAGTAAACCTCGGCACTGACCCAATACGCTAACTAATATGTTAATGCAGCAGAGGTTTTAACATATAATCAGTATCTTGTGCATTGTTCAATGCCTGCAACAATTTGTGACTTACAAAGGAAAGGGACAGGGGGCAGTAAGCATAGCTCTAAAAAAATCAAGATAAAGGTGGGACAAAATCAGGAATGGATTTTAATTATTACTTCTACAAACTTAAAATGTTACTATTACAACCTTTGCACCACCATGCATATTTAAGGATAAAACTCTAAAGTCTGGAATTAATGCCTGACTTTAATCTGCAATTTGTGAGGGCAGAAAAAAGTAGACATTGGGGTTGTTCTTGAGAACACAAAAACAGGTATGAAGCATGTGGTGTGTGTGTGTGTGTGTGTGTGTGTGTGTGTGTGTGTGTGTGTGTGTGTGTGTGTGTGTGTGTGTGTGTGTGTGTGTGTTCAAGTACATGTGCATGTTTGAATATGCATATTGATTGAATGACACAAGGTGTCTATGCTAATACAATGTATCAGCTGACTCAGTTAACCATTGCAGGAAAGTAGTGATCTGCACTCACTGTAGTAAAAAGTGATTCATAGATATGCAAATTAGCCAATACTGAGATATTATGGTAAATGTGTCTCCAAATCTCACAAAATACTGTATTGTGGCAAAGGTGCCTTTTATTGCAGTTCTTAATGTAAGCAGTGGAGTTTTTTCTAAATCCCAAGGCTTGGGTCAGTCTTTTTAGGTTATCTTTCATGACATATGCATGTGCTTTTTTTTTTTACTAAATATTTTTTTTATTATTTCAAATAAGATGTCTTAAGAAACATTACATGAAATAAAGATAAATAACATATTTACAATTCTAAAACATTACTAACTTCAAACCATTATATAACTATTTACATTGGTGTCTATGCAAATAACATTGAAATTCTATATTATATAAAGTTAGAAACATAAGATGATATATCTTCTTCGATCTTTTCGAGTATCTCCAGTACTTTCATCCAAGAGTAATAGTAAGGAGTAGATATTTTAGTTCTGTTCTTCACTGTTAATATTTCCATGTGAGCAACTGTTGTTGTTAAATTCTCAAATTCCTTGAACGTAGGAGAAGCCTCATTTTTCCAGTGTATAGTTATGACTTTACATGAAATTGCCAATAGTGACCATAGGATTTTAGTGTCTTTTTTTGGTACACAGTTTGGAATAGGAGAGTTGAATAAAATTAAAGACTTTGTTAATTGAAAATTATCATTATAAACAGTCTGAAAAAATAGTTAATGGATTTTCAGTACATATTGAGACATATACATTCACAAAAAACATGCTGCCAATCTGCTTTTATCTTGGTATGGCATCTCCAACATTGATCTTCAATAGAATACATTTTGGCTAACCTATGTGGTGTATAGAAACTTCTGTGTAGATATCTTCAAGTGAATAATTGCCAGTATTTTGATAATGTAGAAAATTTGGAGGATGGTTGTTTATTAAAGTATAATAATCCCAGTATGATTTTTCATGATAGTTTTTTGTTTTTTTAACAATTTTATAGATATTAGACAACCTGTACCCTGACAAGGCTGTTTTGTGATAAGAATAAGGTATTCAATGAGTTTTGGAGCTTCATGTCTAACTGAAGGTTGTATTTGTTCTATTTTATTTACAAGAAAATGCCTTAGATTTTGTAAAAACAACCAATTGTCTTTATTTATATTATAATTATAAATTATCTGTTCATTTGTTAGAATTTTCCCTTTCTCTATAAGTTGATGCCAAAAGAGTAATGTTTCTTCTTTAAGTATATTTATTTTAGATATTTGGAATGTATCTAGAATATTTGGTGTAAAAGCTATAGGGAAAATAAGAAAAATCCATTTCTATGTAAATCTGCTCATGGGCTTGTTTCCATATAGGTGTGTATGAACTATTTAACCATAGTGTTATGTTTTTAATAACAGATGAGGTAATATATAAATCAATATCTGGTAAATTAATTCCACCGTCTTCCCAATCTGGTAAAAGTTTATTTAAGGCTATACAGGGTTTATTTGGAAACCATAGAAATTTTAAAATTAGTTTATTGTATCTTTGAATAATATATTTGGGAGGTGGCAATGAAAAATGTTGTATTAAGTATAATATTTTGGGAAATATGATTATTTTAATAAGATATAATCTGCCTGCTGTTGAAAAGATATATTTATTCCAGTAACCAATTGTTTGTTCTATTTTGTCTAGTATTTTATTATAGTTAAATATTAGAGAATCTGTTAATTCATTGAGTAGATTTATTCCCAGATATAATAATTTACTTTCTGTTACTATTGTTTATATTATTTTTTTTTTTACAATTACAGGGCATAATTTTAGTTTTGTTTTCATTAAATTTTAAGCCTAAAATATTTTGAAATTTATTCATGGAGTTAAATAGAGCATTCAAAGACTCATTTGCATCTGAGAGAGTTAATAGTATGTCATCAGCAAAGAGTTGGATTTTAAGGTTTAACATTTTATTAATACAAATGCCCTTTATGTTATTGTTTGATCTGATTTGATTTGCAAAGGGTTCTATGAGTAATGCAAATAACAATGGTAATAAAGGACAACCTTGTTTAGTTCCCTTTTTGATTGTTATAGGGCCTGATCTATGTGATCCCAGTTTAACATATGCAGTAGATTTTTCATATAGTATTTGGATAAGATTATTAAAATTAGAAGGAAAGTTATATTCTTTTAAAACTAGTGAAAGAAAGTTCCAGTTAACCGAATCAAAAGCTTTATTAATATCTAATGAGATTACATTTAAATCTAGGACTTTATGTTTGCTATAATCTATTAATGTTAGTATTCTTTTAATATTATCTGAAGTATTTCTTCCTTTAATAAAACCTGTTTGATCTTTGTGAATTAAGAAAGGAAGAAAGTGTTTGATCCTATCTGCGTATATAGCCATAAACATCTTATATTCTATATTGAGTAATGATATTGGCCTATATGAGGAACACTGCTTCTCATCTTTATCTGGTTTGATAATTGGGGATATCAATGAATATTTCCAAGAGGGTGGTATATTCAAATCTTTATTGGCTATATCATATACTTTTAATAATAAGGATATGGCTTGATTGGGTATTAATTTATACATTTCTGGTAGCATATTGTCTGGGCCAGGTGCTTTATTTGTCTTGAGCTTTTTAATTTGTGATTTTAATTCTGTCATATTGATTGGTTTGCTTATAATGTCTATTTGTTCTTGTGTTAATTTAATATGAATATTATTTTCTAAGTATTTTTTATATCCTTAGTAGGTGTATCTTGAGTGTTTATGGAATTATCAATGTTAAATTGGAGTCTGAATGCTTCTAAAATATCATTTAGTTCAGCAACTCTTTTGTTAGTATTAGGAATACATATTTCTTTTATTTGCTTAGATTTAATTATTTTTTTGTTCTATTAGTTAAGTGTCTCAGGTGTGCTGAATTAGTAGAGTATGAGTTTATTTTTATCTTTTCTAAGTTAATAATAATCTTATGATGTAACAATTATGTATACTTCTTATTGATTTGTGTAAGTTCTTGAACTTGAGTAGCATTGTCCTTTTGTATTTCCAGTTTCAATTTATCTGCTTTGTTTTGAAAGTCTAGCATATCTTTATTCCATAACTTCCTTTTATTTATGTACCAGGATAATATTTTCCCATATGTAACTGCTTTTAATGAATCCCAGACATATATTTCTGAAATATCTTCTGTGTAATTTATTTCTAGAAAGTTTTTGATTGTTTCTTCATAAAATTCTTTGAAATCTGTCAATTTTGTGATATAGGAAGGTATCCTAGTAATGGGATTTGAATAAAATGGTGTACGCTCTATCATATGGCATTATGATCAGATAAGGGACAATTTATAATTTTTACTTTGTTAATTTTTGTTATTAGGTCATTGGCAACACATATTCTATCAATTCTAGAGTTAGTTTTATATCTATGAGAATAAAACGTGAAGATTAGTGAGTCTGGTTCTGCAAATTCATTTATATCTTTTAAATACAATGTATCTATAAATTTTGATAGTGCTTTAGAGATAGGTTGTTTTCTTCTTTTAGATTTAGAATCTGTATCTTTTCATTCATTATACAGTTGAAGTCTCCTGCCAATATCAGGCTACCCTTAGTTAAATGAATTATCTCTTCAAAGTGCTGTTTAACTGTTTTTAATCCTAGTCCTGGGATCCAATATAGATTTACTAACATATAGATTCTCTTATTTAATTCTATTGAAGCTAGACAAAACATACCTGATGTATCTTGATGAGTAGTAATTATTTTAGGTGTTATAGCTGAGTTGCGAAGTAGTATAGCTACTCCTCTTTTTTTTGTTGTGTATTGAGAGTTAATTAGTACTGTGTAATTATTAATATTTAAGTTGCTTATATCTCTATCTAATAAGTGTGTCTCTTACAAGAAGACTATTTGTGGTTTATGTAAGTTGATGTACTTGAACAGGCTTCTCCTTTTTTTACTATTATTTAGACCATTAACATTTATGGATAAACATTTAATTTCCTAGTTTTGAGTTTGTTTTATGTGTGAGTTTATGTAAATATTGTTTATTCTTAGTTCCATCTTGGATACAGAATTCAAAAAGTTTTTCTTGTATGATTTTTGCATGTTTCTGAGTGACACCAAAGTGATAGAATAAAAAAAACAAAGAACTTCCAAACTTGTAATTCTTAACCTTAAAAACCATTCCCTATTGCTATGAGGTAATATACCTCTTTGTTTGGTTAGTGAATCTAACCAAACAAACTTTCTACCCTCACAAATAATATTTGGATCAGTTTTTCTTATCCTCTTAGTTTTTAAATAAAGATAATTGAATAATATATTAAGATAATCTAATCAGCTAAACTATATAAATATATTCTTTACTCATCTTATTGTAATTCAATAATACTTATTTCTAATCAGGTTTCAAAAAGGTACAAATATTTAGATTAAGGTAGTATCATTTTTAGGGTATTAATAAACATCATATTCAAATCTGTAACAGTATGTTGCATACATTGGTTGAAAACTATTTACTGACATTACTGTATAATACAATACCATTGTTGTGTAAATAGTTTAGACTACTCAAGTCTGAAACCAGTGTTTAAATTAGTATTTTCAAAGTCATATTGGAATAAAAACATGAATAGTTCTGAAACCACATCATATTTCATGTTTAACATAAACTGAAATGCAATACAATGTACAAGTATATTAATATTTCTTTAGTAGACATTAAATATGTTCCTCTGATTGCATTTTTCAGCTTTTCAAAGACAATTCCCATGGCTGGAGACAATAAGATCAAAATTTAGACATCTCCCTTATCCAAGAGACTACTTATAATGTTGTTACTTGATTGCGTATTTTGTTGTTAACACTTTTATCAACTTTCAGAGGGACTTTGTATAATCAAAAAGACACAGTACAGAGGTAAAACTACAGTGCATTAGACCACATTTTCAAAGCAAACATCTATGTATATCACATATTAACTCTTACAGCTTAGACTGACACTTAACCAGTGAGTTTATCTGCTGACAATAAGTGCTGGAGATATAATTTTGGATTACTTAACACCAGTAATTTAATCTTATGACTGAATAAAAGTTTAGAATTAAACATCCGGAGCTTCTCATTATAGTATTTAAAAAGTATACTGGAGAACATATCAAAATAATGGAAGCTGCTAAGATATAAACTATTATGTATGAAAATGTTACAGGTTAAAATTCCTAACCCACTTTATAGTAAATAGACAAAATGTATTTAAACTATGGGGTAATACCTTTATTACGTCAAAAAGGTGTTTAAGAAGCTTATTTTTCCTCTAACATCAGAGGATAGCTATGGTGATCCATGCACTGCAAGAGTATTATTTATCCTGGTAATTGCTTTATGACTGTATATAGAATATTTAATTCAAATAATTAACTGGCATTACAACAATGTTTCTCAGAAAAGTTGTTTTATGGTTAATGACTAGATAGAACGCATCATTGAGAGGATACATTTATCAAATGTCAAGTGCTTTAGCTATAATATAAGTGTCCCCTCGAATTAATCCCTGATGAATTTACTGCTTACTAAACTTGCAGACTAATATTGGCGTATTTTCATGTAGTCATATTGGAACATGAAAATACAGGTCTGCTGATCAGGAACAGTCAGGCTCTCACCTGCTAGACAATGCTATACATTTGCCTGCCGAAAGGTTTGTGAATTACGGTTGCATTGTCAAGCATTTTTGTTTACACTAACAGTAACATGATATACCCAAATACACTATTATTGTGTCATTCTTGATAATGTAAAACACCAGGTAATATTATAAGAAGGGTGAAGCCACAGCCAGGTAATATAATAAGAAGAGTACAGCCGCAGTCATTAATCAGATGAGTAAATGGGAACAGCATGAACCATCTAAGGATGGATAGCTTGCTGAGTACCTGCCACAATGTATGTTCATAATGCATGGTAACTTAGTAATAAATTAGGGTGTGGGCTAAGCCTCTCCCTCTTCTACTCAAATTGGATTTAATACAATATGTGTGTAGAACACAGATGCTTCGACAAAGTTCAAACTTATATGGGATATAAATATTGTATAATTGAAACATTGGGTTAAATCCTCTGTTGTTATGTTACTTATTATAGTTGTTTATATGATTATTGCTTTTACTTTCTCTATCTAGTATATTATACTGTTATTTAAATGCTTGATTTGCTAAATGTACATTTAACCTTCTTGTTGCATCCCATTTGTCCACTTGAGGGCATATTTTGGTAGCAGGACATTAGTAGTATTTTGTAGGAGCACCAGTGTGGCAAATGGCAATTTTCCTTAAAATAAACCTGTCCGTTGCTTGACATTTACTAGTTTCTTTAGAGAATTTGTAAAACAGCAGTGATTTTATTTCCTGATGATTAATTTCTGCTCTTTAAATTCTGCTTTACAAAACATAGTAAGGGATAGCTAAAATGTCTGGAAAACTAAACTGACAGAAAGACAAGCAGATATATGTCCTTATCTATCAAGGTGCTAGAAGACATCAGTAGCCATAAGCTGAAAGTGCTTCAAAAAATATATATCTGTGTATATTTAGATGAACCTCATATATTATTTACGTTTCCTTAGCAGGAATTTAGGTTCCTGTATCTTTAAATGTGAACCTAGCTTATTTCCTGACTAGACGTCAATTAGAAAGAGTCAGGGGATAGCATACACAAGTAAATACGACAAGCAATAAGTAAGTCCAGTTTCTAGTGATGTTTGTGGCTGTTAAATTGTCTCAAGAACCAAGCGGGAAAAGGTATGCGTTTTGTTTTTTTTTTCCCTTCTTTTACTTAGTGACAATCTCTTGTAGTGTGCACGTGAGCACTCTAGTTTGCGGAATAGTGTTCACAACTATCAAACTTTGCATTTTAACCATGCTATGCCTTATTTCTCTACAAAAGAAAAGACAACAGGATATCTAAGCTAGTCACAAGCATCTCTCAACTCTGGATGTCCGGAGTCACAACACACCTGACTTATAGCCTCAAAATATCACTTAAAACATATTTTTTTCACTGGACTATATCAGTATGTGCATATGGGTCAAAGGCAGAACATCTTTTAAGATTATTTAAAGTAGTCTTATAATACATCTAAACTGAAATACTTCATTTTAAAAGCAACACATTTCCACCCAGCATTAGTGTTTATCCAAACAGGGACACTTTTAACTTATAAAAAGTAATGCTGTTAGGGATGTAACTGATAATAAGTTATATAGCAGCCATTACTATACCTATTAAGCAATATAACCATATACTGATTAAAGTATTATAAGTTAATGAAGATTTTATAAAAAGAAGAGAAAAATAAAAACAGCAAAACACAAAGAGAGAAAATAAATAAATAACTATTTGGGAACATTATTATGCATTGATTACTCTGATTAAGAATATGAAAATAATAGATGGATAATAATGAAAAATGGAGTAATGTTTAAATTATGCTTAGTATATTGATATGATTTGAGATAAATGTATTTACATTTATGCTAATTTTGACATTTAAAGTATAATTGAAAACAGTACCTGTTTCGGTGTAACTTGAAGACAGTAAGAACTTTTCTTTTGTTGTTAGTATTATTATTTAGATTTTTACAGAATATAACATATGTAAGATTATTTGTCCTTTAATTTTTTTTTTCTTTTGCTCAACAGTTTTCCAATTATTTATTTCAGCATTTCTTTTCAGTGTACTTATTGTCCAGTCCATAGATTCTTCATGTGTTAGGATGTTGTTGTTGGTAAGGTATTTTATTGCTGAATCTACCGTTTCAAAGATTTTTATTCCATTTTGTAGAAAAACTGTCAGTCTTGCTGGGAATAAAAGATGGACTTTCAGTTGCTTTTTCTTCAAGGTTTTTATTATTGGTAGAAATTCTTTTCTTTTTGAAACCACCTTTGTAGAATAATCATTGTCAAATCTTATTAATGAATCATTGTATTTGATGGGAGAATTTGCCCAAGCATTTCTTAATATAAGATCTTTATCTTGTGTAGAAAAAAGTCTCACAATTATAGATCTCGGCTTGTTTTTACCCGGAGAAGAAGCATTTCCAGAAGCTGCTAGTGATCTATGCACACGTTCTATACCATATGAAAGAGCTTCAGGTGTTTTTGTTACATCTGGTATTCAGGTGGTAAGAAAGTTTATCATATTGTCCCCTTCAGATTTTTCTGATAGACCATATATTCTAATATTATTTCTTCTTGTTCGATTTTCCATATCATCAAGCTTTTCTAGTAAATATGTGTTCTGTTGAAGTAAGAATTCAGTTTGTTGTTCTTCTATTTGGACTCTAGTGTCAATGTCACTTAATGACTGTTCAGTAAGTGATATCTGTCCTTTCTGCTGTGTAAACATTTCTTGAAGCTGTACCAGTTGTTGTGAGCACTTTTCTTTAAAAGTATCTATTTTATTGTCCATCTTGTCGATTTTTATTGTAAGTTCCTGTATATTTGTGATGAGAGATTGCAGGTCTTTTTTGAGAGAAGAGTCTTGTGCTGTATTCCTTAGATGACTCATGCTGTAAAGCTGATATTGGTGCTGATTTTCTAGTAATTAATTTGACAGGAATTATTCAAGTTCTGACAATAACATTTTTCTTATAGATGCTCAGAGTTATTAGAAATAAGTTGGTAATATTTCTTCAAATTAAATATTATTTTGTAAAATTCCTGTCAGGAATTGTATTGTGGTAAGAGAGCTGAAATGAAGTGCAGCTATCAGTTCAGCATCCTAGCCACGCCCCTGCATGTGCTTTTGAGTGGCAAAATTACATCTTTCACAGTCCAAAGTGTTTAATTTGCTCAGCAAGTTCCGGTGCATCTTCCATAATGTCTAACATTCATACCTAGTCAGGTATGTCTGAGGTGGAAGGCGGTTTTGAAATAGATGTTCTGCTTTGTCTAGCAGGCTTTGCATGATACTTGTCTAGTCTGGAAACAATTTATTTTTGTGTGTTCTCATTATCACTACTCAGTGCTTTATTTTTCATTGCTATATCTATGGAACAATTTGTTTTGCAATGATTAAGGTAATCAGCGTTTTGTGTTCTGCATATATAGTTAAAATGTGACCACACAAATGTTTATGAAATGTCTGAATTCCAAAACATTATTCTAAATCTTCCTCGTCTTGTGAATACCTTTGCACAGTGGTCATTGGTGTACAAAACAGAATGTCACTACCATCAAGAAATCTGTGAAAGTACGGCTTTGGAGCATTGCAGGAAATACTTCTTTAGCAACTGATTAATGAAGACGTACATCATCAGACTGTAGCAAGGTTGTAGATTTTTGAAATGTTATTTTCTGCTTGTTTCACCACTCTGTTTTATATCTTTGCATAACAATGAATACAAAAATTTTTACCAGGATGCAAGATTTGATAACCTGTTATAATAATTCAGTAATCTCAAATATGCTTTAATTTCGGTAACACTTGGAGAAACTGAAGTTTCCACAGTAGCTTTTTGCTTTAGTCTTCACATGAATCAAACTACATGAATCTATTACATATCCTAAATATTGCACTTTTTCAAAAATAAACATTTTCTTTTATGATGTAAATCAGCATCCATTTCTTCACTTATCCATTTTCTAAACTGCTTCTTTTAGATAGGCTTATAGTGATAGCAAGTTTGGCAGGGTATGCCAGACTTTTGTATTCCAAGCAACAGCCTTCAGCTCATACTGTGGGATCCCAAAGTGTTTCCAAGTAAGCTTAAAGATGTAATCCCTCCTTCACCGATTCACTTTCCAATGAACCATATCTTGTGCAACATCCATAGAAAGTAGCCACATGGCATCCTCACACAAGTATGTCAACCAAGATATTCTACAGATAACCCTTCAAAATGTCAGGACCCACAAGGCCAAGTCCCAAAATGCAAAGACTAAATGGCCAAAAGAACAGACCTACATATACTAAGTCCAAGATACCATTTCTCGGAATATTCCCCTCTCTCTGAAATATGGCAATCCCAGAGGTGTTATAAATAAGTTCAGAGGTTGTGAGGGTGCAGGGGAGTTTGACCAATCCCTTGCAAAAAGAGGTTTTAAGGAGAAGAGCAATTTTTGAGATTCACTTTTCTTTGGGTTTTTGGTCATTTTTTTCAGCTTTTTGGCACTTGGCATTTTGAGTGCCAACATTTAATAGGGAGCTAGTTCTACAGATGTTGTCATGTGTATCATCGGCCACAGATGTGTGAGTACATGGTCTTCCACATCACAGCACATGGACTGTAACAGCAACAATAACTTCTGGAGAGCCTGTTGACACTGTTGCTAGTACTGTTCTCATTCCATGGGCTTTCCCAGCATCAGCATCAGATAAGTACGCACACAATATATATAAGTCAGAGGCATGTGGGTCAATGGAACCAGGCACATCTTATGTCTCCAAAAATGTAAGTAGGAATCTTAGACATTAACTGTATAGTTGCCTTTCTAAATGTTAGCGGCTGTACCAGTGAGTCTGTGTGCATCACCTGCTCTTTATGTATCTTGATACCTGTGCAGATGATTGCTGTTGTGCCACATACAAACATATCATATTTAATGGTACTTAGTGTATGATACCACAGGTTTATCAGGGCAGTCATGGAACAGTATGCTCTCGGGACACTGTGGCCATCACTCTTTATCTCTGCCCCACTATACACATGGCTAAAACAAAGCATGCATGTCAGACTGTCTATGTAAATGTGTCCTGGATGTCTCTGATAGTTATGCAGACATAACTGTTGCATGTACTCCAAGCAGTTACCTAATGTTTAGAAATGCCTAACTACTGTTGTGTTTACATTTTTATCCTAAATGAAGACAAGACACTTCTTCCTCTCTTTCAGTGGTATTTATTACACACATGTGGGAGCCTACTGGAAAGTAACAGGGAGACTCCCTGAACAAAGGAATGCATAAGCTTATATGCTGGTGATATTGCTGACAGTACAAAAATATAAACTAGACAAATTAAAATAGTACAAAAGACAATTAACCAATCAGTGGTTTACCCATAGGCTTGAAGCAGTTCACATTACTATATCTCTAGGCAGAGAATGAAAATCGGATACACTTCCATATAAGGCACATTTCCTGCCATCTGACAGGCTCTTGTTTTTCAGTACTTTTCCACTATTCACAGTTTACTTAATAGTTCATAGTTCAAATCAATACATACAGGTTCTCACATACTCAATCTCCTTTGAACACATGCTTTGACCATTCATATTCTACAATCCCCCATTTGATGCTGTGTAAGCATCACCATTTAGTCTATCATACATTTGCCCTAAGTCTAACATAACCATGTGGCTAGTTCCTTCAACATTGTCACATATTTTAATTTCATCATCCATAACTGTAGGCATATAAAACTTTGGCACTTTTTTAGTAGTCTTGAAAGATATTAATTTCAAAATCAATGTTTTGATTAAAAACACAACAAGAAAAGCAATAAGAGCTAATACTGCAATTAATAGGATTAACTTTAAAAGTTCACTTCCCCATCCTGAAAACAGGTTAGTTAGCCATGCCCACGTTGAGTTATCGGCTTCCTTGGCCTTAGATAGTTCAGAGACTCTCTGAATGAGTTCAAGATGACTTTCAGTTTCATGCTGATTGTCAGGAATAAATGTACAGCACTCCTCCTGGATTAAAGCACAAGTTCTGCCTTTCGCTGCTAGGGTGAAATCGAGAGCCATACAATTTTGGAGAACTACAGCTCTCATGGCAGTCAGTTCATCAGTCACTAGTTCTAAGGCAGAAAATGTGGCATTGCTTAATACCTCAAGCAATTTAGACAGTTTTCTCAGTTCCCAGATTGATTTTGCTGCTCCGTATGCTGGAATTATACCAGCCCATGATATGACATCATCACCCAAGTCCATATGAGACAGTCCTTTAGTGCCAGCATGAGCTAAGTCATGATGATAAATCCATGATGCATCAATTTGGCCTAACGTATTGGTAGGCTTTTTAACCTCTCGCACATTCTGGATTTTCCCTTGGGGTAAGACAGATGTATGTCGGATGGCTGGAACTAGATAACCTAAGAAACAGCTACCAGACCAGTTCTCTGATAGCCATTTATAGGCCCTTCTTCCACATATAAAATAACAGTCTTGTAGCAAGGTGGTAACATTTGAAGAGTGGTCACTGCCCGTGGTTATGCCATGGAATATGGCAAGAAATACGATTTTATGAGAACCAAATAATGAGGCATTTCTCAATATTGGCTGAATGGCATCAAATGAAACTCGACAGCCCGAGGCTAAACATTTTCCTTCTGTATAATTGCACTGGTATTCGATTGTCATATTGCAGATACTTTGTCCTATTTTTCAAGTCCAGTGATGTTGACTTGAGTAATTCCGTCGAAAACACAGAGTGCCATTGCGATGGAGAGAAAGTTGTAATGCAATAGATTTAATGGATGTAATGTTAGCAGTGTTGTCAAATAGACTAGCCCATGTATCAATGATACTTAGTGGAGCTACAGCCAATGACAATCCCCCATGCACGGAGGGAATAGAAGTGCAGATCCAGCAGTTAGAGACATTGAATGTAGAAGCATAAACATATTTGATGGCTTGATAGGTGTTGAAAGGTGGGTGCCAAATGACTCGTTTGGTGTGATATGTCAATGGAGCAGGAAATAAAAATGGCCACAGCAAAAATAATAGTACTACAAGAATGACCACCAGAATGATTGTCCAGTATTTGTGTGGAAATGGTGGGTGAGTCTGTGTAGTGTCAGAAGTTTGGAGTTTTCCAAAAGGGTAAATATTAGGCATTGTCAGGTACTGGAACAGTTCTACCATGAGTACGTGTAACAATAGGAGGAGAATGTGGAGTTGAAAAAGGTAAAGGCTGTTGATCTTCAGACGGCACAACTTTTTTGATGTGTGAAATGTGGATCCAAGTTGGAGATCCCTGCAGTCGCACAGCAGATGACATAGTTAGAAGAACCAGGAAGGGTCCCTTCCAGTGCAGCTGGAGCGCTGTTTTTCTAGAGAAAGATTTAATGTAGACCCAATCCCCTGGTTGCAATGCAGATGCTAGAAAAGGATCAGGAAGATGTTGAGCAACTGCTACTTGTCAGTGGTGAAACTGTAAGAAAGAAGCAAGAGATTTTCAATACAAAAGAACGTCATTGTCAAATGCATCATATTCAGAAAAAGGTGGTGGTGGTGTCATGGGCATGTGCAAAGGGCGACCCATGAGTATTTCATGTGGAGAAAGACCCTTAGTAGGATGTGGTTGTGACCACATAGAAAGTAAAGCTAGTGTTAAGGCCTGTACCCAAGTTAGGCCTGTTTCTGAAGTGACTTTAGCAAGTCTGGTTTTCAAAGTCTGGTTCATACGTTCAGTAATACCTGATGCCTGTGGTCTGTATGGAAAATGCAATTTCATAGTAATGCCTAATATTGTACGCAATGAATCAACTAACTTAGCAGTAAAATGTGTCCCTCGGTCAGAATATATTTGACAAGGAACACCAAAACGAGGTATCGATTCATAACACAACTTTTTTGCAACTGAAATAGCATCATTCTTAGCACATGGGTAGGCATCTAACCATCCTGAAAAAATATCAACAATAGTCAAAACATATTTAAAACGAGCACAAGGTGGAAGTTCAATAAAGTCCACTTGTAAGGCACAAAATGGTCCCATTAGTTTTGGCACAGGTTGAACCAGAGCCAGAGTGCCCTTTGAAATGTTATGCTGTAAACAAATGGAGCACATGCTCAAAAAATGTTGCACAGAAGCAGAAAGTCCTGGGCAAACCAATACTTCTGGATTTGTTTAATCAATGTTTGTACCCTGACATGAACTGGCAAATGGTATGCTTTTATAAGAGAATTTAACATGGATGTGGGGCAAATTAATCTGCCATCTGGGTGCTGCCAAATTGAATCGGAGCATTGAAAACAATTGTGGGCCAGCCATGTTTTTCTTTCTGATTCCGATGCTTCAGTTTGTAAAGCTTTCAATACAGTAGTGTCAAAACTAAGTGTTTGTAAAATATGCTGCAAAAATGTTCCCTGAACAGTATTCGAAAGAGCAGCCTGCTTGGCATCCCAGTCAGCTAAATTATTTCCCTTAGCTACTAGGGAGTCCATAGACTGGTGAGCTGCACACTTGACAACAGCAATTCTGGAAGGTAATAATAAGTCCTGCAAGAGGTGATCGATATACAGGTAATTTTTACTGGTGCCCCAGAGGATGTCAAAAACCACCTTTCCTTCCATAGGGTACCAAAATCATGAACAACACCATGGGCATAACATGAATCAGTATAAACAGTAACAGATTTGTCTTTGGCCATTTTACATGCATGCAAAAGTGCCACTAATTCCACGGCTTGTGCAGAAGTGCCAGGCGGTAATTGTCCAGTTTGCAAAGCCTGAGATGGCGAGCAGACTGACCATGCAGCCTGAAGTTCGCCAAAAATATTTTGTAAACAGGATTTATCCACAAAAAGAACTAAATCATGATTAAGTAAAGGAACATCTTGCAAATCTAATCTAGGAGACAAACAGTGTTAACTACAAGCATGCAGTCATGTGGTTCGCCCTCGTCACTAGTTGGAATTAATGAAGCAGGGTTTAGTGGTGGGCAACATGTAATTTGAATAGCGGGATTACTTAATAAACTTAACTCATATTTAGTGAGGCGAGCATCAGAAAGATATTGAGTCTTTGTTTTTAAAAGTAATGCTTATACCACATGAGGTACCGCTAATATAGTGTCATGCCCTAATGTCAATGGTGCTGCCATATCTATCAAAACAGCAGTGGCAGCTACTGCATGTAAACAGGATAGGTAGGCAGAAGCAACAGAGTCTAACTGAGTACTGTAGTATGTTATAGGTCGATAGCCTCCTGTGTGCACTTGCTCCAGTAGGCCCAGGGCAGTTTTATTTCTTTTGCAACAGAAGAAAACAAAGGGTTTAGAGTAATCTGGGAGCCCCAGGGCAGGTGGGTTAATCAATGCTGTTTTAATAGCCTGAAAGGCAGTTTCATGTTCAGGGGACCAAGGCAAAGGGTCTGTGACCTCCTTTTTTAAGAGCTGTAACAGAGGAGCCAAAATTTATGAAAAATTGGGCACTCACTGTCTACAATAACCTGCTAGGCAAAGAATCCCCTGAGCTGTCTCTGGGTTACAGGGTGGGGAGCAGTCTGAATGGAGGTGATTCTGCTTGGAAGGATTTGACGTGAACCTGTGGAAATGACATGTCCCAGGTATTGTACCTTTTCTTGAATAAACTGCAGTTTGGATTTATTTACCTTAAAATCTTGTTCAGCTAAAAATCTTAGAACTAGAAGTGAGTCTTTTATACAAGACTGGGTATCTTGTGAAGCAAGAAGAATATCATCTACATACTGAACTAATACTGAACGTGGTGGTAATTGTAAATCCTGCAGTTGTCTATGCATCTCTCTGGAAAACAAGGTTGGAGATTCTACATACCCTTGAGGTAGTCAGGTCCAAGTGTACTGTTGGCCCTTATAAGTGAATGCAAACAAATACTGACTATCTGCATGTACTGGGATAGAGAAGAAAGCTAATGAAATATCTATAACCATAAAACAACGTGCTGTAGGTGGGATACAGCTCATAATCGTAGCTGGGTTTGGTACGATTGGGAAAACAGGCAAGACAGCTTTATTGACTTCCCGCAAGTCTTGCACAAATCTGTAAGCTTGTTTACCAGGTTTCTTTACCAGTAGAATTGGGGTATTACATGGACTTGTAGGTACTATAATTCCTTGTTGCACCAGGGCAGAAATGACGGGGCAATACCAGATGTGGCCTCTACCGTCAAAGGGTACTGTGGTACCCAAGGTAACTTTGCTCCAGGTTTTAAGGTTATTTTAACAGGAGTGGCTGAAATTAGAAATCCATCATCATTATCATGAGTGGTCCATAGATGAAAGGGTAATGAGGTTAAATGCTTATTCTTGTCAAGGTCAGACTGCATACACATTGTTTGCAGAGTGACGTTTTCATCTAAAGTAGCCAAAATACTATCTTGTTTGTCTGAAGGTACTTGTAAATATACTCCTTCAGTGGTACAGAAGATAGTTGCTCCCATCTTTACAGAGCAAATCTCTTCCCAATAAATTTAACGGTGCTGAGGGTCCTACTAAAAATGCATGATTGTCTTGCAAAGGTCCCAAAGTCACTGGGACTGGGATGGTTTCAGAATATTCAATAGGAATGCCAGAGACACCTACCCCTCTGGTTACACACAAGTAATAAAAGTTGTGTTAAAATCCAGAATTTAATGAAAAGAATAAAATAAAACAAAATAAGAACAAAAATAATAAAAATTAAGTCCCTTGTTCAACGATAAGCGCTTTCGAATAGTTCTTCTTCAGATCGTATAATCAAATGGGACATTCATCTGTATATATAAGCCAGTCAAAATTATTCACCCAATGAGAATATCAACACCAAGGTTCCAGCCAATCCATGTTTGGATTTTTCCATCTGATTTGCATAAACCGGGTTAACAATCCCATTTTCTAAATGGATGCCTCTCACAGCTTGCTAATGTTCAGTACTAATGAAATATGCAAAGTAGGTGATGTTAGTAACCAATAGCACTTCCAAAAGAAGTAACAGATGAAGCAGCTAGCTTTCATGCATACTTAGAAGCATGCCTTACACTAATGTATTGAAGTCAGAATATGCAAAATAGGTGAACTAAACAGCCAATAGTGGCTTCCAAGAAACAGCAAAAGACAAATCTGCTAGCCTTCATGTATTCTTATTGAAAAACTTGTTAAATAATCTTGGTTCATAATGCCCTAGCTAATCATGTCAGTCAGCATAAAGATCACTTGTTTTCATATAAAGCTATAGAGACCATACATATTGGCCCAAAAAAAAGGGGATATTGAGAACATAACTGAACTTAGGGAAACCAAATGGATAATAAACCTTAGAACTGATCAACATCCGGGGTTGAATAGTGTTATACCGTTGAAACCTGGGAAAATTGGGTGAATAATTTTGACTGGCTTATATATATATATATATATACAGATGAATGTCCCATTTGATTATATGATCTGAAGAAGAACTATTCGAAAGCACTTATCATTGAACAAGGGACTTAATTTTTATTATTTCTGTTCTTATTTTGTTTTATTTTATTCTTTTCATTAAATTCTGGATTTTAACAGAACTTTTATTACTGGATTGCATAGACAGTTTATTTGCTTTTCAGCACAGTGTTAGCCTGGGTGAACCAGCTGTCTTTTGGTTTGTGGATTATTTATTGGACAGTTCACTGCAGCAAAAGGGAATATCTCTTCATTTTTTTTTACCCCTCTGGTTACGTTATTGGAGAGTTGACATTTATTGCTGCTTCACTGGCTAACATGGATTTGGATGCTCCAGTATCAATCAAGAAGGGGTACGGTTTGTGTTTGACAAGTAACATAACATGTGGTCCATCTTGATCCACAGGTATAAAAGGGCACAACTGCTGTTGTCCTTGCTCAGGGAACCTTCATTGTAATGACTGCCGATTGGATGGAGTCCAATTAGAATTCCACTGAGGCGACGTATCAGTGGGTGGGGTAGGTTGCTCAGCCAGATACAGACATTCATTTTGCCAATTACTTGGCCACAATTAAAACACTCTGTTTGATTTTAGGGTGTGGCTGATCGATCTTCCTGCCAGTTTTGTCTGTTATGGTTTCCAGCTCCTTGGCATCCGCCTCTCCCTCTTCCCCATCCACGTCCTCCCTGTCCACACTGCCCAAAGGCAGTGCACATCTGAATTTGCGCTTTAACCAATTTCTCTTGTAATTCCTTTTTTTCCTGTGCTAATTGGTCAGGGAGGTATTGCACTTGTGTAACTAATTTGTGCAATCCAAGACTAGGCCAGTTTAAACATTCTTCTTTTAACTTATCTTGTACTTGTGGGCATAACCCATCTACGAAAGCAGCCGACAATCCACTTTGTGCCAGCCCTTCGGTAGGTTCGGGGTACCCAGAATAAGCCTCAAAGGCTTTAGTGAGATGATTTAAATACTCGTCCATGGGTTCATCTTCTTTTTGAAGTATTGACTTGATTTTGGACCAGTTGGGTGTGGGAGGAACTATTATTGTGATAGCATCTACTAAATGCTGTCTAACCACTTCAAACCCATTATCTCCATGTGAATCATGCTTCGGAATCAGAGTAGGGACATTTGCATGGTCCCAAATCTGTTTCATCAGATCAGCCGGTATGGCGTACTGAAGAACTGCCTTAACTTCTTCTATCATAGGATTTTGTAAACAAATATGTCCTGCCAGCACACGCTGGTATTTAGCTGGGTTAGTACGAATGGGCTGTAATGATTTAGTAATGGCTTGAAAATCAACCGCCGCCGACGCCCTAGTTACTACAATGGTCGGTGGTTCCTGTGCACTTCTGTGCAGTAACAGAAACCTGGTTCAGGGCTCCCAAGAGCACCCCAGCACTACCAGGTTATACCTCATACCATGCTTTTCGGCCCCAAAACTTGGACCGAACCACAAAAGGAGGGGGAGTATCGATATTCATCAAAGATACCCACACCTCCAGGTTGGTGGCAAAGCACTAAGCATCAGAGACTATCCATGTGCAACTAACAGTGGGTAAAACTGCCTTCCAGTTTATAGCCTGCTACAGACCACCCTCCCAAACCCAGGAACTCCACTCGGCCTTCCTGAGAACACTGGAAAATATGAAGGTCTCTCCAAACACCATTATATTGGGCAACTTCAACTACCCAAACATAGACTGGGAGCATTACTCTAGCTCCAACACCCTAGCCCAAAGGTTCCTAGAATTTATAAACTCAAATGCTATGGAACAACTTGTTACCACTCCCACAAGAGGGGAAAACATACTGGACCTGATCATCACCAACATGGGGACTCTATGCTCCAGACCAGAAGTGTATCCCTTACTGGTAAGATCAGACCATAAACTAATCTCACTGGATAATCACATCACGACCCCACCCCCTGCCCAGAAAACCACAGTGAAAAACTTCTCTAAAGCAAATTTCACACTCCTCAAAACTGAGGTGGAATCCTTCAAAGCCCCCGGGCCTGTGGAAAATACGGCCCAGACTGCAGAATCCTTTATAAACGCATTCTATGAGCACCTTCAGGAATGCATGGATCATGCGATCCCAAATAAAACCAAGACCCAATCCTCCAAAGGCAGGCGTCCTGTCTGGTGGACCCCAGCCATAAACAAACTATACAATAGAAGGAGGAAGCTACTAAATGATAGAGCAAAATCCCAAAAAGGGAAGGCATCACTGATCAGTATTAGCAAATACTACGGGCACACATAAAATTGTCTAAGGCCAGCTTGAGAGAAAAATTGCACAGGACACTAAGGATAATCACAAGGCTTTCTTTAGTTATGTTAGGAACCTGGGTGGTAATTCCCAGATATGCTCAGAATTAGTCCAAAGTGACAAAAAATACACTGAACCCACAGACATTGCCAACATCCTAGCTGACAGGTTCAGCGCAAACTTCTCCCCCCTCCCCACCAAAAGGGCAAATAACTATCCCAGCAGAGTGCTGTCCCTGACATCTCAGATGCTCAGGTAAGAGCCGCCTCTCCAAAGCAAAAAACACAGCATCAATGGGACCAGTTGGTGTCCCGGGCTGCGTCCTACATGAACTCCAAGAAGAGCTAAACCCAAACATAAAACTACTGTTCAATCTCAGCCTTACTACAGGATATGTGCCCAAAGAGTGGCGTACAGCAACAGTGGTCCCTCTCCATAAACGTGGTGCCTCAATGGATCCTGGAAACTATCGCCCCATAAGCCTGACTAGCTTGGTCTGCAAAGCTATGGAAAGGATCATCATGGACCTCATAAATAAAGATATTGGGGACCTACAAACACTGGATCCTACCCAGTTCGGCTTTGTTAAGGGCAGATCCTGCCTCTTAAACCTGGTTGATTTCTTTGAAACAGTCACCAATGCCATTGGCGAGGGAAGGTGGGCCACACAGCCTACCTGGACCGCGCAAAAGCCTTCGATACAATACCCCACTCAGGCATTATAGATAAGCTCACCAGCTTAAATATAAACCCCTATGTCACTAGATGGATTGCAAACTGGCTCAAGGACAGAACCCACATGGTTAGAATTGCTGGAGCCATGTCAGACTCCAAACCAGTTACAAGTGGTGTCCCACAAGGCTCAGTCCTGGGACCTCTCTTGTTCGGTATATATTTCTCGGAGGTACAGGCCAACACGGAAGGACTGTGGCTGACCAAGTTCGCAGATGACTGCAAACTGGGCACCATAATCGACTCTCCAGCTGACACAAGCATCCTCCAAAAGGGCCTCATAGAAACAGACAACTGGTGCCAGAGCCATGGCCTCAAGCTAAATGCCAAAAAGTGTATAGTTATCCCTTTGGCAAAAACAAAGTGCCCACAAATTACCACATAGGTGGTAATCCATTAAGTACAGAAGAAGTAATTAGGGACATGGGGACCCAAGTTGATAGCAATCTCTCATTTGACAACCACGTGGCCAAAGTGGTTAGAAAAACATTTTATATAGCCCACCTAATCATGAAGGGATTCACATCTAGATCAGGGGAGGTCATCGTTCCTCTTTACTCATCCCTCATCACGCCCATAATTTAGTACAATGCCCTTTTGGGATGTACCTTACCAGACACCTGCAGCAACTGGAAGGACCCCAAAAGTACCTCACCAAGAGGATCAAAGGGCTCAAACAGATGCCATATGCTGCCTGGTTAAAGAAACTCCAGCTCTACTCAGTGGCATACCACCTGTTCAGAGGCGATCTGTGCCTGACGATAAAGCCATGTCCAACCCGGAATTAATGGACATGCTGCACCTCAGAAAATCCAAATCCCATCGAGCTACGCTCGAGAGACTTGAACCTCAGCACTGAAATAAATAGGACATGCTGGAGGGACAGATTCATAACCCAGAGGCTCCCTTCACTCTGGAATAAAATCCCAGTCCAGGTTAGGCAGAGTCTCTCATTGACTCTCTTCAAGAGGAATCTTGATGAGTGGATGGGAGATCGTAGGTTTACCCCGGGTATCACTTCTGTGTCACTGTTAGACAGAGGCACAGTATACTAACCTCGAAAAAGGGCATAGCAAAATAAATTTAAAATGGGTGGCAAAAGCCAAACACATTCTGGCTAGGCTTATAAATGCCCTAGGGCAAATAGCCTAGTATGAACCTATGAACCTATGAACCTATGAGCCGGGTTAGGTACCTTCCTCAAAGGTAACAATCTGTCATCATCTGACGACTCTGACCCTGAATCTGGATTAAATTTATCTGGTCCAAAATACCCATCCCCACTGTCCATTATAGCGAGGAACTGACCAAAAAGCCTTTGTCGGTGTAAATGTCGTTTTCCTTTACCTTTATAGTAAGGTTCAGCCTTAAAATACATTACAGCTTTTGCTTCTTTATGAGTCTTACTACGAGTTTTTGGTCCCTTTTTTCTATCGCTTGTGTCTGGATCTGAGTCACTGGAGTGACTCTCCACTGCTCGTTCTCTTTCTTTAGGGGTGGGGTCTTTAGTGGTGGAATCTGGCTGCTGTACTTCATCGCCTTGTTGAGCGAGGGGGGGCTGATAGTGCGGGCGTGCAACTGGTGGTGCAGTTGGTGGTGGGGGGGCCAAGCATTATCATCTTCCAGTGATTCAGTTATCTGTAATTTAGCTAATTCCTTCACAGGATAAAGCCCCTTAAAGTGTGGGTCCTTCAAACATTTACTGTTTATGATATCTAAGTTACTAGCAGTTTGTTGTAATTCTTTCAGTTGCTCTTTTAATTTCTGCTGATTATCCTTTAAACTGCTAATAACCAAATTATTTTCTCTTTCTTTTGCCTCTGTCATCCAATCATTAAATACTGCCCAGCACAACCCTGGTATTCTTCTCCCTTTTCTTCTTAATTTCCCTTGGAGATTTAGCAAAATATTTTTATTAAAACTACCATTCTCTGGAAAGGCAAGTTTACCATCATCCTCAGTGAGGGCAACCCACTAACTTATAAACATACAACTGTCCCAGGATACACAAAAAAATATATAACCAGCTGGTGTACCTCTTTCTGGCTCTTTTATGGTTGGCACACTCGCTCCCATTTTCACACGATAAGCTATTCTGTATTTTACAGAGGTAGCTATGATGTTTTGTAAACGTTGTTTTCCCCACTCTCGTATTGCCTTTCACTCTTATGTCGCCAGTCTTTCGTTTTATCCCACTCTCATAATGCACAGTCAATAGCAGAGAGAAAAGAAAAAAAAATGCATGCCACTTACCTCATACAACTGAATGGGAGGAATTATTACATTTCTATAAAATTATCAATACCAAATTTGTGAAGCAGATAAGTATGGGAAATGAAAGAAACACTGCCAGAACAGAAAATTCTGTCATGGGCCCTTTTACTAGCAGTACTTCGTTCAATCCT
The DNA here is from genome assembly GCF_019279795.1 of Protopterus annectens. Classification (NCBI taxonomy): domain Eukaryota; kingdom Metazoa; phylum Chordata; order Ceratodontiformes; family Protopteridae; genus Protopterus; species Protopterus annectens. Next base: position 975,027,036 of record NC_056737.1, on the reverse strand, counting down.
CAACTACCGCAGCCGTTGTCAATTCAGATCCGAGTAAACGGCACCAATTGTTGTGTTTACATTTTTACTTTAAATGAAGACAAGACACTTCTTCCTCTCTTTCAGTGGTATTTATTACACATGTGTGGGACCCTCATGGAAAGTACCAGGGAGACTCCCTGAACAAAGGAATGCATAAGCTTATATTCTGGTGATATTGCTGACAGTACAAAAATATAAACTAGACCAATTAAAATAGTACAAAAGACAATTAACCAATCAGTGGTTTACCCGTAGGCTTGAAGCAGTTCACATTACTACATCTCTAGGCAGAGAAGGAAAATCGGATACACTTCCATATAAGGCACATTTCCTGCCATCTGACAGGCTCTTATTTTTCAGTACTTTTCCACTATTCACAGTTTACATAATATTTCATAGTTCAAATCAATACATATAGGTTGTCACATACTCAATCTCCCTTGAACACATGCTTTGACCATTCATATTCTACACTAGAACTCTGGACCACAATATTATAATCATTTTGAATTGCGTGTGTTGATGTCCTTGTTTTTTCTGTACTGTAATGACAGTGTATGCTAAATTGTTTCACTCAATCTATGTAGAAATGTCTTGAGCCTATCCTGTTACCTTTAGAGAAGATGACTGCTCTAAATAATATAATGTAAAATAAATAATGTTCATCCCCTTTCACACCTGGTGGACACCTTCTCTTGTGGTTCTTCTCTCAAATAAGGAGTAGTGTAGGGCTCCCTGTGTTCTCTTCCCCATATAGCACTCATCCTTAGACTGCACAGGAACATCAGAAGGTTCCTATTATTCTGTACAAAGCATCTCCCAGTATTCAGACAGGTCTGTGTCCAAGACCTAGCCTCCTGTAAAATTAAACTTCAGTTCCTGAATTTTGTGAGGCAATTCCAACTGTAATTTGAGGTAAGGACTGATGCTGACTTCTTAAAATTGTACAATTATTCCTCTGCTCATCTTTTACTGTGTTGTAGAATTAGTGTAAATAATTGTTGTTGGCCTGCATATTCCCCACTACCTACTACCTTGAATTATATTTATCTGTTCTCCACTGTTAATTTCTCTTCTCTCCTGTCCCCTCCACTTTTAGTACGCCATATCTAAAGCTAGTTAAATAATACTAGCTCTATTCCTTTGTTAAACCTCCATCTCTATGTCTCTCCTAGCTTTTTTTTCTGCTACTATTGTATTCTTAGCTCCATCTCTCTCCATTATCTATGGTGGATAGACTTTCACTGTAAATCCACTTTGTTCACTCTGCTTGGCACTGCTTCACTCCCCCCAATCTACCTTCATTCCTATCCACCCCCACTTCATTTCTTTTATACTATCTTAACTCATTCCCTACCCCTTCTTATATCTCCTAATATAACCTTCAAAAACCTCTCACTCAGCTACTTTGCACTTTGTAGCATCAATGGCAAATGGCTTCAACTTGAATGTTGGACTTAACCCATGTAAACTAAATGTGCTCCTGCCTAAATGATTCTTGTCACATACCCCAACATTTTTATTCCAAGTATCCCAACAAGAGGATGGAGTGACTTTGTCTTGATGAATTTGGATGGTTAGACACAGATTTACACCAGAGTTAGCAAGTACATCCCTGCATAATTTCTGAGGTGAACACTATTAAAAATTGTGGCAAGAACTTTTAAGTGTGCCTACTTAAATGTGTTTATATGGCTGTTCCTATGTTCCATCTCCATCATTGCTACCTCATGTGAAAACCTCAGTGATTTTCCTTCTTTTGACACATGTCTATCATATAAAGACTTGCTTCTTCTGTGATGGCAGCATTTTAACCTAATGTTAATGTATTCATTTTGTTAGGCATTATGAACATATCATTATTTTCTTTTAGCATATTATGTGTGGTAAAGAAATTAGACACTGTCATTTGTGCTAGCATGTCTGGCTAAGATTTTGTACATAAGTTGATATTAACCTATGTATTATTATATGCCAGCATGACTAGTTATGATATTGTAAATAAGTTCATGCATGTTGATTTATAATTTGTTTGTACAGAATGTTATAAAGACTTGAATAGTGTTCCTTTACATTTCTAACTGCACATACTTGTGAAGAAGGTTCTAAATGCAGACTGTCTCAGAATCAGCTGATCTGAAGATGATGTCATCGGAATGTTGACAGTTGCTATGTGTTACTGTCAGACGCAGTTGACTTTCAAAATATGAAATGAAAATTAAAAGAGCCTGCTGAAGGCAGTTGTTGTCAGTTAACAGCCAGTTATAGTTGCCAGTTGTATTTGTCAGTTGTTCACAGTTGTACTGTGCAGTGGATATCCAAAAGGACTTACTAAAAACTGTAAGCCTGCCTTTGCTCTATTGTAATAATTTAGTTTAGATCAGGGACAGTGTTCTTTAGTCAGATAGGAAAATTATAACTAATCAGTGAGAGATTTTCCTAAATGCTGGATTTCTATCCTGCAGTATTGATTTCATTTTCCTGGTGATTTAGTTCTGTTTGTTTATTGGAAATTACTGTTTTATATTTTTAATCATTTTGCTCATTATTAAATATTTTTATTAACTTACATTGTGGCTGGTCAATCAGTGTTTTCTTTAGTGATTTGAGAGTGCTTATACCTGCTTTGATAACTTCCCGGGACACTCCAAAAGCCTGGCTGCTTTAGGTAATTTGCTATCATTTGTTTTAATATTTAATTTTAATAATTGGACACCCCTTTGAAAGGGCATGTGACACTCTGGTGCCAGCGTGTTACCATATTATTTTGGAGAAGGTACACAGCTAGAAGTCTGTGTCAGGCTTTCCTAGAAGTGTATGGATGTGTGAGATTTAATTTATTTAAGTGTGAGTGTATCAGAGGTCTTAAACTGGGACACATTGCTCTGAAGTGTGTAATAAGGAGTTACATTAAGGGTGGGCAGAAATATACAGTCCAGTCCCAGGTTATAGACCATGTTCATGTTGTGCTCTTAGGGGAAACTGTGAAATATTACTCCTGTTTGACTAACGGTCTCACATTGGAGTCAGTAGTGAGGACTGAAACTCTTTAGTTCCGGACCCAGGATAGTGGGGGATGTCACATTATTGTTGGCTGTCTGTTGGGATATTATCTGGACATCAGGTGTGTACTTACTTTTTAAATGTATTCTTGTTTTGGGATACTGATGATTTTTAAAATATGAGACAGGATCCATGAACATGTATCTCAGTGTGCTATACTGATGAGCAAGGTTTGTTTCATGGGAAATAATGCAGCTCTAAGCTGAAAAAACAAGTTCATGCTGAAAATGGCACATCACATGCTAGATTCCTTCTGGTAATAGAAAGTAAAATCTGCCCTTGTAATACTTTGAAATGAGATGCTGATTTACAGAAATGAACTAATAATATCTGAGATTTTACTTGCTTTAAACCAACAAAAGATGTATCTCATTGTACATAGTATATAAGCAAATAGAGGATGTAGTGACTTTGATAAAAGTACAGATTTATTCACTTTTCAACTTGTAATTTGAGTATCATTCCATTCTTCATATTTCCACAGCTAAGTAAGAGTTTATACAAATGCTTAAGCATGCATTGCCTATCAGTATCAGCATGCCAGGTTATATTACACATTTATTAACAGAGTTCAAGGTCAGTGGTACATACAACACACACACACACACACATATATATATATATATATATATATATATATATATATATATATATATATATGTCCACTTTACAATTCTGAAATGTCAAAATCCCGAGCATCAGAATCCCGAAGCTCAGATGCTCGAGATTTTGAAATCTCAAAAGTGTATAATGGAGATTGCCATACAATGAGGAACAGAAGCTTTCCCATTCTTTACATTGTAATGCGATCTCAGAGTTGGTATATTTAAGTAGTGTGGGGGGTGCAGCTCCTCACTAGGGGGGTGCAGATGGGCTTGCCCCCCTGCAAAAATGTGAGTTTGGACTGTTTTGTGTGTGGGTTTTTTTGTTTTCTTTTTTTTTATTTCGAGATTTCAAAATCTTGAGCATCTGAGCATCGGGATTCTAATGCTCGGGATTTTGAACTTTTGAAATTACATAGTGGACCCATAGGTTTACTATCAAATATTTGAAAATCATTTGATCAACATTGAAAAGGTCAATGTTTAAAACAGTGACAGCCGTATAATCAACAGTACAATATTCAAAAGTGGAAATACCAAAATACAGGTGCTGTCGTCTTTAAGAGCGTTGTAGAGACAAAGTCATCCTTTTAAACTGACAGCAATATAAATGTGCTGTTGTCAGAGTTGTATGCAACATAAGACTCAGATTTGGCATTAGAAATGTAAGAATAGCTGTGTGAAACAGCCGTCATATATATAGGTGAGTAATACTTAGACCACCTGTTATAGTATTTAAAGCTGTTTAAGTAAGCAGGCTTCCTTTTACATGTTTCATGTAGGAAAAGTTTAAAACAATGAATATGTCAGAAAGCCATGATACAATCCCTGGTAAAGTGGGATTCACTTATATCACCACCTAAATGTAAAAAGGGAAAAGATTATTAAATATTGATGGCTACCAGTATTACTTAGAAAGAAGCAGAGGCAGCAAAAACTACTGGTGCTGTATAAGGAAAGCTCAGGATGAATATAAGGGCCTTAGTGTGAGTGAGTCTAGTTGTGATGGGGAACGGCTGCTAAAAAGCGCAGGACATTTTCATGGCCCTAATTTTGAAAGGTTTGAGGAAGTGCAATTATGGTGTAGCATAAAGAGACATGCTGAGTGAATGGAGGAAGAGCCTTGTAAGATTGTATCAGAGGTAATGGCTAGTATATCAACTGATATAGTTACATACCTACCTAATACAGACGCCTTGAAACAGAGTGTCCGAAGGATTCGAAGTATTCACAGGAAGACTAAGGAGGTGCAAGGGTCTGAACAAATAATATTGAAAGATTTAACTTCCAACATGTTGCCACTTAAACCAGTTGCATTCATTATACATCGGCGTGAATGTAGTGGAAGTACACCACCAGGAATTAATGGATCATCCTAGGGGTGGTGAAAAGCACACACACCTGGCTAGGCTTCTGTCATAATTATAACTGTTAACAATTTATGAACGCTATGCTCTTGTGAGGTCATCTTGATAGAGGGAACATTTCCTTTAAACACTTGTGAGTGCAAGCAACTTTATACCGTGCATTGTAATTTACAGGGAAAAATAAAGGCAAAGTTATTTCCAACTGTATATGGTGTGTTGACATCCAAATCTAAACAAACATACGATTATTTTTGGAAATTGTTACTTGACTTATGTGTGGAACATGGCTTGCTTTTCAAACCAGCAATAGTTCTGAGTGATTTTGAAAAGGCAGCAGTTAACAGTGTGAAACGTAATCTACCTGATTCTTGTGCCTCAGGTTGTTGGTTTCATTTTTGCCAGATTATTTGGCATCAGGTGCAGAAATTGAGGCTTACTGTTGAGTTTGGTAATGATATTCATTTTGCTTCCACTATGTAAGCAGATACCATCATTAGCGTTTGTGCCTCCAAATGACATTATTGCAACATTCGATCTTACTGAGTGATATGCCTGACTATAGAAAACCTCTATGTGAATTCTTTTAAATTAATTACTTAATGGGCAGACCTCGTACACATGGGATGAGGCATGCCACTGCAGAGTATATTCCACCGTTATTTGAAGTAGCATTCTGGAACCAGTCTCTTACATGTACAGTGGGATATCCACATACTCAAAATAGTGTTGAGGGGTTTGCTAGGAGATTAAATTAAGGAGCTTGCTGGGAAAAAAGCAGTTGTTTTTACATGATGTGTTGCATGTCATACGGCTGGAACAGAACCATGTTGAAGATATTAGGGCTAGAATGATGAGTTGTTTACCTTCCTTGCCAAAATGTAGGTGTCGTATGGATAGTGAGGAGGTTTTTCTGTGACTTCTTGAAAAGTGGAATGACTTCACTCCATGAGGTTTTGTGGAGCTTATAGCTAAGCATTGCAGCTTTTAGTATGCCATTGACCATTTAAATTCTGTTTACTGCTATAATACATTTTCATGTGTTGGTATGATTACACAATTCTGCAGTTGTTTCGGATTTGTCTATACCAATCAAGCACAGTGTTTGGATTGCAAGTGACATTGGTGTGCTGGGTGTAATAGAATATTTTGAGCTTCTACTGGTGTATTGCTTTACTTAAATGAAAAGTAACACAGAAACGGGAATTGCATACGGTGTTATTATCACTCCCACAATGCTTTTCATGGTACAGCTAACTTTATGTGGTTGGAAAGGACGTTGCACAGTTTCTGGATACTCAGCAAGTTTAAAAAATGGCATCTGTCAATATTTTTGTCAACCACAGGATGGCCTTATTTGTCAATGTTTTCACTTAATTAATATTCATGACATTGATTAAATGCGTCAGTACTATCGCTGTTCAAGATTCCTAAGCTCGACATTTTGATAGTAAACCTCTATAGATATATATATATATATATATATATATATATATATATATATATATAGGACATTTAGTCCAATGCTCAGAATATCAAACGCTGGTTTTGCTGGCTTAAAAGAATAAAGTCTCTTAATATAGGTAACTGTAGGCATCTGTGTTTGCAGAGTACTGGAGAGTTGCCCTTTCTCTGCTGTTGTGCTGTCTTGAAGTGGGCATATATAACCTGTAGGGGGTTTGGTGGTACAGACTGGCTTACCTCAACAACATAAAATATTTTGTCTTTGTTATGGGTTTTGATCTTTTAAGATTGATATTTATATGTTCAAACATTCTGTTGTTTGCTATAATGACACATAAAGAAATATATATATATATATATATATATATATATATATATATATATGTGTGTGTGTGTGTGTGTGTGTGTGTGTGTGTGTGTGTTGTACGTACATATCATTGGATCATAGGAGGTTACTAGGCTAATACCCCTGGGGCCCTTACAAGCCTAGCCAAGAGATTATCCCCAAAAAAAACCTCAGTTAGCACCAGTCACCCCTGTCAATGAGGGACAGAGGTGGAACCCCTGGGACAAATTTGAGGTTTCCCATCCTCTCACCAAGGTTGTGCTTAAAGAGGGACAGTGAGGTGCTCTGTTTGACGTGTATGGGAAGTCTATTCCAGAGATCGGGCAGCCTCTGGGAGACAAACCTGTCTCTCCAGCAGGTTTTGTTGATGTTGCATATTAGATTCAGGTCTTTTGTGCAGGTAGTGCATGAGGAGTTAGACTTATAGATATTGAGCATCTCTAATAGGGCAGGGTCTGAGACTGCCTTGTAGGTGAGACACAGATCACCCCTGAGCAATCTGTATGATACCAAGTACAGTGACAGTGATTTGAGTCTGTCTGCAAAGGACCAGTGTTTGAGGCCGTGGATTCTCTTTGTGAGATATTTCAGTGGCCTTTCCAGTTGATGCAGATGTTTGGAGAGGTACATCCCAAACGGGGTGTTATACTCAATTATTGGTCTAATGAGGGAGGAGCATAGAGAGGTAATAACCTCCTTTTTTCTGGATGCAATCTGTTTAATTATGACATGAACCAAGTAAAAGGCTTTTCTGACCACTGCCACTACATGATAGTTCAATGTGAAGTTGTTATCAACCTGAGTGACCAGTTCTTTCACCACAGGTTGTGTGCTTAGGGGGTTGTCATTGATGTGGTAATCGGTAGGTGTCATGTTTTTGCCAAATGCTATGATAATACATTTTTTGCATTTAGCTTGATGTCATGAATCTGGTACCAGTCATTAGTTGCTGTGAGACCCTCTTGCAGTACATCATTTGGGGAGTCAATGACAGCACACAACCTACAGTCGTCCACAGACTTGGTCAGCCACAGGCCTTTTGTCTTTGCCTAGACCTCTGAGAAATAGATGCCAAACAGTAAGGGTCCCAGGACAGATCCCTGGGAAACTCCACTAGTTATGTGTCTGCTATCGGAGGTGGAGGTGCCTATTTTGATTTTGAGGGTCCTGCTGGTGAGCCAGTTGACCACCCATCTGATGAGATAAGGATTTACACCAAGTTTTGTTAGCTTTTCAATGATGCCCAAGTGGGGGATTGTATCGAAAGCTTTGGCCAAGTCAGGGTAAGCTGTATGCACTGACTTTCCCAAATCCAGGGCCTTGGTGACAGTCTCAAAGAAGTCAACCAAGTTCAACAGACAAGCTCTGCCCTTGACGAATCCAAACTGGGTGGGGTCAAGTGCTTGGAGATTGTCTATGTCCTTTTCTATGAGATCCATAATAATACACTCCAGATGCTGCGGTGGTACGGCTGTAGCGTTGTTACCTCACAGCAAGAGGTTCTCCCGTTCGATTCTCAGCTGAGCTTGGGAATGCCTTCTGTGTGGAGTTTGCATGTCCTCACCGCTGTTGGGTAGCGTTCGAAAGACATGCGTGCGTAAATGGTTGTGCCTTCATTGAAGGTTGTGTGTCGAGCTGGCACCTTGGCATTTCATAAAATCTACTGCCAATCATTAGCGGACCGGAGTTCCACTGTGGCGACCCCTTACCGGGAAAAGCCGAAAGACAAACAAACAACATAATAATACACTCCATGGCTTTACAGATCAGATTTGTCAAGCTAATGGGGCGATAGTTTCCAGGGTCAGTAGTGGCAACACCTTTATGCAAGAACCAAGTCCAGAATATTATCTCCCCTTGTGGGGGATGAGACGAGCTGGTCTAGTGAGTTAGAATTAATGAAGTCAAAGAATTATTGAGAGCAGGAATTAGTGCAAGAATAGTTCACCCAGTCTATGGTGGGATAGTTGAAGTCACCAAGGATCAGGGTGTTAGGTGGTACTTTGATGGAGTCAAGTAGAGCCAGGTAAGAGGAGTTGGTGTCCTGAGTCATACAGTGGGGTCTATAGCTACCTGTAACTTGGATGGGTGCCTTGCCAACTGTCAGTTGCACCTGGAGTAGTTCCAGTATGTCATACTGGCAAACCAGTCTGGAGGTGTGCCTGTCCTTAATGAAGATAGAGACTCCACCACCCTTAATCTTCCCAACCTCATTTTGGGGTCAGAATGTGTGGAATGAGGTATAGTCTGGTAAGGCAGGGGTGCTCTCCCTAGCTCTGAACCAAGTTTCTGTAACCACACAGACATCAGCATCTTCAAGTGCAAGGAGAGGCTCCATTGAGTCCATTTTCAGGTTAAGGCTCCTAGCATTAAGTGGGTCTATATTAGAACACCAAACATTTGAAATGTCACATGTTCTAATATCGACTCGTTTGATGTAACAGGAAACCAAATTCTTTCCTAGGGAAAGAATTTGGTTGTCTTTTTCTGTTGCTTCAGTATTTTCAGCGCTCTGGTGGAAAGTTACGGGTCTGGTTCAGGTAAGTGTGTGATTGTGTGGACATGTGGGTTAGGGCAGGTTAGGTGAGTTAGGGTTAGGGCACGGGTGTAAGTGTGTAATTGTGTGGATGTGTGGGTTAGGGCAGGTTAGGTGAGTTAGGATTACGGCACAAGTGAGGTGACTGTGCGATAGTGACGGACCTTAGGGTTAAGGTTTGGGTTAAGGTAAGTTGATAGTTAGTGGTGTATGTACAGTTTAGTGTAGGGTTAGGTGTAAGAGTTTAGGTGTATGTGTCTGGATTGCTGTTTGTTTGGTGTGCTTGTGTTGTGTGTATGTGTTTTGGAACAGCAAATTTTTTCCCTAGGAAAAAATTTGCTGTTCCAAATGTTCAATGTTTTTTTTTTCGATTGCTAGGGTCCGATATTAGAATATTCGACATTGTGAATGTTAGATGTTCTAATATAGACCCCGTTAAGCAGCATGACCTTCAATTTGCTTTTTGACAGATCTTTTATGTTGGAAGGTTTGTCATTGGGACATTGCCTAAAAAAGGCACAATGGGGGAGGTGAGAGCCTTGGCCAGGATCTGGAAATCCAGTGGTGACAGGTGAAGGCCATCTCTGGTAAAGCATAGCAGCCTGTCAACCATGTCATCCCAGGCAGACAGATACTGGATCCCCTTGGAATGACACCAGAAACTAAGCCAGTTGTTGAAGTCAATTATTTTTGTTGATATTGTGCTATCATTCTTGGTGAAGGTAGGATGCTGCTTATGGCTAGGGTCACACCTGCCTGGAATGCATACTCTGAGAGTTCAATCATGTAGTCTAGAGAGGTACATCTCAAGTCATTGACACCAACATGACAATGACAGAGTCATACTTCTACTTGTTTTGGAGGAGTTCCTATTACGTTATCGAAAGCATTAAACATCGAACACTAAAAGATAGAGCTTATATGATCAATGTTTCATAATTTCAAATATGTAAAAAAAAGAAATAAACACAAACAACATAAATAAACTGTTGTAAGCACGGGAGCAAGCCCCCCTGCACCCCCACACCCCTCGCTATTTAAATATACCAACTCAGAGATTGCACTATAGCGTGGAAAGGAAATATTTCTCTTTACTGCACTGTAGTTCGATCTTGGAGTTGGTATATTGAAAGAGTGGGGGTGTGGGGGTGCAGGGGAGCTTGCTCCCCTATTTACAACAGTTATTTAACTGTTGACATTTTTTTTTTCTTTCTTTTTTTTTTTTTTAGTTCGAATTGCTGAAACTTCGATGTTTACAGTTTAGAAGTTTCAGCAATTCGATGACGTAATAGGAACCCGTTTTGGAGAGACACCAAACAGACAATTGACCATGACCGTCTCCTTGTCGAGCCTGGTGAGGGGGACATCAGTGTGTCTCACAAATAAGTCATCAATGACTACTATATTTGGTTTATTGTTATGTCTTGTGGGCTGTGATGGTTTACTGTTTTTCCTTACGGGCTGTGTTTGTGAGACACTGGTGAGTTTTCTGTTGTGTGTGATGTGTTTGGTGTTGTGTGTGGAATGTTTGTAAGTGTGTTTTGGAGGTCTCTGTTTAGGTAAGTTTTTATTGAGGACCTTTGCATAGGTGTGTGTGTGTATTATGCTTCACTATGTGATGTGTGTGGTGTGGTGTTTGTGCTGGCAACCTCCTCTTTGTCAGGAGTGCTGACTGTGGCATGAGAGAGCAGGGACTCCAGCTTACTGATGTACATGCATTTCTCACAGGTGGAATAATTATATGCTAGGAGAAGAGGGTTGTTAGTAAACATGAGGCAGTTGCTACACTGTCTCAGTATGCCCATGTCGACCAGGCTAGCAGGAGAAACTGATGGGAATTGACCAGACATAGTGTTCCGAGTACTTGAGCAGAGTTATGGAGAGAGGGTTTGATAAGGGTTTGTCCATAAGAGTGTAGACCACAAGAACCTTCTTAAATGTAAAGTAAACTGGCCTGAAGCACAAGTGCTAAAACCAAAGCTAAGCTGCTTGGAATAACAGATAAATGTAATAAAGCTACTAACAAGCAGTAATAAATACAGCAGAATAAAAGCACATTCATCCTTAAGAGCATACAGCAAAAATAAGGTAATAAAATATGAAGAACACAATTACAGTAAAAGCAGCTGAATAAAGTGTAATATTTTTTTAAGTGGAGAGGGAAGAAACAGAAGATAGTTCAAGATTAAGGAACTAAGGGGGTTGGCCTTCTTGAATGCTCTCTCTCTACTGAACTGATGAGATAGGACAGAGAAGAATGTCCAAAGTCAAAGACGCAAGGGGGTAGTCCTACCCAAATGATCTCACTGCACTAGGTTGAGTGATCAAATAGGATTGGACTTGGAGGAGTGACCAAAATCAGATTTACAGCAGGGGCGGGCAATTCCAAAGCCACCAAGTTTTAAGACAGCAACAACACATGGGAGAAAGGGTGAGAAAAACCATCAGCACAGACAACACAGGGCAGAAACAATAAAGCAAATATATAAATACAGTACAGTCCAAACTGAGTTGCAAATAAGTATACTTACTTTTTAAATTTTGCCAAATCTTTTGGGTTTCTAATACCATGACAGGAATGGTCCCCATTCCTAAGTCAAAGTACAATTAAAGTTTGTGAAATTAGTTTTGTTTCACAACTTGATGTCAGCCAGCAGTGCTCTTCGCAGTACCTGCAATGTGCCCAGTAATGACTCCTTCTGCAATTCGTATGGAGTTACATGTATTGGTAACATATCTAAATATGACTGTAGACTCTTTTTATAAGGCCCTTTGCTCCTACTACTATTGGAAATATCTAGGTATCTTTCTTCCACATTGCTTTAATTTCTGCCTGCAGATCCTGATATTTTATGACTTTGTGTCTCTCTGTATGCAGGATATTGCAGTCACTGGGTGTGGTGATTTCAATGATCTTTGTCTTCTTCTCTTGGACCACTACATCTGGTTTTCTAGCATCTATCTTTTGAACTGTTACTAATGGATGATTCCATATGATGTAGACTTCATTGTTTTTTATGATGTTTTGTGGCTCATCTTTCCAGTGTTTTTGAGCCACTTCAGTACCATAATGTTTGCACAATCCCCAGTGCAACAGTCTTGCCACATTATTATGACTTTCAGTGTAGAGTCTTCTGCCATTAGTATGTCACAACCAGCAACAAGGTGTGCAACTGTTTCCAGTTCAGTTTTACAAAGCCTACACTTGTCTGTTTCTCCCATATGTTCAATGGACTTTGTAAACCAGCATATACATAGCCCACTATCTTGGGCCGCCAATACCAACCTTTCATCTCTTGGTTTGAATTCACCTCTCCTTAACCATTCCTGCTTTCATTCCTGATCAATATGAGGTTCTTCCAGAAGTTTTCTGTACTTGCAAATATATTTATGCAATTTCCACATTCCTTGCCTTTTCATCTGGTCTTTCACCTTATATTCTTTTTTTGTTTTTTTGACACATTCAGTTGCTGCCTGACTTTTACCTACTTCTGGTTTGATTTCCATTCCTGATTGGTACCGATATGCTTCTGCTAGATTAAGCAGAGAAGTAATCTTTTTTATTCCACTCATGTTTCAAGACTTTCACTATGTTTGGGTCTTGTGAGGTCAGCAGATATGTATGGAGTCCCACGACTGCGGATCTATACATTTAATCAATTTCATGGAGGCCCATCCCTTCTTTGCAACAGGGAATATATAATCTTGGTATGCAATGATTTTTATAGATCATTTGGTGAGCATGAAACATCCTTCTTGTTTTAATATCTAATCTATCTAACATGTTTTGGGTCTAGGGCCAGTCAATCACTCCAAAACTGTAAGTTAGAACAGGAAGAGCAAATTGGTTTATGGCTTGGATTTTGTTCCTAGATGGCAATGCTGTTTTCAGGATTAATTTAAGTCTTCTAAAGTATTCCTTAGTAAGTTTTATTTGAATTTGTTCATGTTTTATTGTTGATCCTTCATCAATTCCCAAATATTTATACACTCCCTCTTGCTAAAGTTCTTTTGCATCGCATTCTTGTCCCAAACTGATGTTTTCCTGATGCTACAGTTTTCCTGATTTAAAGGCTGCTTTTGTACATTTATCAAGGCCAAATGACATTCTAATATCATCTGAAAAAGTTTTGACAACCTGCAGCTGTGCTTTCAGTTCCTCATCTGATGAGTTATACAGTTTTAAATCATTGACAAAGAGAAGATGAGAAGTCTTTAGACTGTTGCTTTCTAGGAACCAAATTATAGCCATGGCCTAAGCTGTTAAGCAGACAGATTAATGGGTTAAGGGCAAGGCAGAATAGCAGCAGTGACAGAGATTCACCCTAGGATATCCCATTTTGAATTTTTATCCCTGGGATAGTAATTTGTCCTTTATCATGGCTTAATTGCAAAGTGATCTGCCACTGTAATGTAGTTGATCAGTGTAGGGTGTATCTTACACATTTTTAAGTGTTTTTATCCATGAATATGGGATACTATCAAATGCTTATTTTGTAGTCAATCCATGCCATACTTAGATTCTTCCCCTTTTTACAGTTCTCCATTATGACTTTATTTAACAACAAATAATCCTTTGTTCCATATGACTTTCTTTTATTGCACTTTTTTTCCTACAGCCATAATTGAGTTTTCATCTAAATGACTATAAACTCTATCGGCATCAATTCCCATGTATAGTTTATACGACGTCAGAAGGCAAGTTATTGGTCTATAATTTTTGGGGTAGTTTGCAAGTTCACTCTTAAGTAGGAGCATTGTGTTATCCATTGTTAGCCAGGTTGGTGTCTGTTAGGGGTGCGCATATAAATAGTTCTTACTCATGGCTAAATCTCCATGCAGAGATGTTAGTACTTTTAACCAAAAATTAATTACTGCATCTGAGCCTCGGGTTTTCCAATTAGAGGTTTTTCTTAGCTTTGTTTCAATCTCTCTGGCTGTTACTTCATCTCATTTCATATCATGTATCTTTAAACTTGCTATTCTTTCTTTTACTTCTTTTATCCGTTTAGCATTTTTGTTATGTTCCACATGATCTTCATAGAGAATTCTCAAAAATGCATTTGGTGGTCTTTCAATTCCTTTTACCTTGTTTCACAATTCTCTATAAAACTTTTTTGGGGTCATCAATAAATTGCTTATTTTGTACTTTTCCTTTATATTTTATCTGTGTATCTTCTAAGTTTTTCTGCCTGTGCTGAAATTTTTAGTTTATTTGTAATAGTGCATGATAGATCCCGGTATGTTCTAATACTGGGCATTGCTTTTATCACATCTATCTTTCATAGTATTTTTGTTGATCTATTCCCACTTCTATAGTCTTCTAACAGTGACACTTCTTGTCTTAATTGCTTTAAAGTTTTCTCTATTCGATACTTCCATGATGGTATTCAGTTTCTCCCCTTCATTTCCCTTACTACCCTGTGTTCTTGTGGTAGAACGTTATCAGTTATTAATTTAGCTGCACAGTAATATATCCTGTTTACTTCTATTATATCACATGGATCTCTATGGACAGTCCTAATTACTGTGTTCATTTGTTTTATCAGACTTCTGACTTCTGGGGTTTTATTGACCTTCTGCAGTCTATTTCTTTCATTGATCTTAATATATCTATCTCTCTCTATTAAATCAAGCAACTTTTCTCTTAGCTCATTTTCATCCAGACTGAGGCATATCCCTTGTTTTCCATTTCCTGTGGGCATCCTTTAGAAAGTTCTATAGCATCTTCCTGTGGCACCTTCTCTTTAATTTCATCCTGTGCCATCCGTTGCTCTGTCATATTTTGACTCATGGCCTAGCACTCCTCAACATCGACTGCACGAGTTTCCAGTTTCCTGTTCCTTCCCTTGCTGTCTAGCTTCAAGTGAAATTTTCTACTGATTTCTTGTGGAGGGCTCCAAAATATCTTGGTATGGCACCTGACCAGTTGTTTCCTTTACCACTGGTTTCCCCTTAATTTGGACATCCATTGCTCTATTCTGTTGTGTTGCTTTCTGCATTAGATTTTCTAAGCTGAATCCTTCATTTTGCTGGTGCTCCATATCTTTGGAACCATACAGGGTTATGAAAGAAGTATAAATGGCAAACTCTTCAGCACAAACTATTTTTTATATCGGTAGTACTCTCTAGATTCTAGGTCTTAAACTGAATTTTATAAGTCACAGTGAACACATTAACTATTACACTTGTAATATTTTGCAAACAATTTGCAATATCTCAGGTTACACACATACTGTCAACAGCATTTTATTGATCTAGCTGAGAGCTTTCATGTGAGGCTAAGGAGTTCTGTGTTACTTTGTTGTTGAGGTATTTAGAAAAATGTGAAAATTGTATCAAAATAAATTAATATAATAAAAACAATAGTTAAAATCTATTTACCTGCACTAGACAGATATCAAATATTAATGCAGTTGAGTTTGCCATTGTGTAAGCTTTAAGATGAAATCTTTTAAAACCTTGTACATAACATGATTTTGGAGTTATTGACGCAAATATGAACAAGCAATATCTGATGCTTTGTGATGTCAGAAGGAGTTAACTACAGATGCACCTGGAGTTATTCCCATTTATTCATGTTTTATTGTTGATCCTTCATCAATTCCCAAATATTTATATACTCCCTCTTGCTGAAGTTCTTTTATATCACATTCTTGTCACAAACTGATGTTTTCTTGGTGCTGCAGTTTTCCTGCTTTAAAGGTTGCTTTTGCACATTTATCAAGAACAAACAACATTCTTATATCACCTGAAAAAGTTTTGACAGTTTGCAATTGTGCTTTGAGTTCCTCATCTGATGAGCTATACAGTTTCAAATCATTGACAAAGAGAAGATAAGAAGTCTTTGCACTGTGTTGTTTTCTACAAGCCAAATTATAGCCATGCCCTAAGCTGTTAAGTAGACAGCTCAATGGATTAAGGGTAAGGCAGAATTACATCAGTGACAGAGAGTCACCCTGGAATATCCCCCTTTGGATTTTTATCTCTGGAATAATTGTCCTTTATTATGGCTTAATTGCAAAGTGGTCTGCCACTGTTTCATGGTCACTGTAATGTAATTGATCAGTGTAGGATGTACCTTATACATTTTTAAGCACTCTTTCACCCATGAATATGGGATACTCTCAAATACTTTTTTGTAGTCAATCCAGGCCATACTTAAATTCTTCCCCTTTTTACAGTTCTCCACTATGAATTTCTTTAACAACAAACAATCCTTTGTTGCCTATAACTTTCTTTCATTGCCTTTTTGTTCTGTTGCCAGAATTGAGTTTTCTTCTAAATGACTATAAACTCTGTTGGCATCAATTCCAGCGTATAGTTTATACGTCATCAGAAGGCAAGTTATTGGTCTATAATTTTTAGGGTAGTTTGCAGGTTCACTCTTAAGTAGGAGTATTGTTTTTCCTGTTGTTAGCCAGGTTGGTGTCTGTTCAGGGTGCGCATATAAATAATTCTTACTTATGCCTAATCTTCGTGCAAAGATGTCAATACTTTTAACCAGAAGTTAGGTATTGCATCTGGGCCTGGGGTTTTCCAGTTAGAGGCTTTTCTTAACTTTTTGGTTGTTACTTCATCCCGTTTCATATCCTGTACCTTTAAACTTCTTATTCTTTCTTTTACTTCTTCTAGCCATTTAGCATCTTTGTTATTTCCATAGGATCTTCATATATATTTTTCCAAAATGTATCTATTTCTTCTTTATTTGGTGGTCTTTTAATTCCTTTAACATTGCTTCCCAGTTCCTATAAAACTTTTTGGGGTCATCAATAAATGGCTTATTTTGTACTTTTCCATTATATTTATCTGTGTATCTTCTAAGTTTTTCTGCCTGTGCTGATATTTTTAGTTTATTATTTGTGATAGTGCATGATAGATCTTGATCCGTTATAATATTGCACATTGCTTTTATCACATCTATTTTTCTGAATATTTTTGTTGATCTCTTCCCTCTTCTATACTCTTCTAACATTGACACTACTTGTCTTAACTGCTTTATACTTTTCTCTATTCGATACTTCCATGACGGTATTCGATTTGTCCCCTTCCTTTCCCTCACTACCCTGTGCTCTTGCGGTATAATTTTATCTATTAATTTAGCTGCACAGTAACATATCCTGTTTACTTCTGCTATAGTGAATTAATCTCTATGGACAGTCCTAATTACTGTGTTCATTTGTATTTTTTTACCAGTTTGGTATATCAGATGGTAATAGAATCGAGCACAGCCAGGAATTTTAGCTCTGCTACATCAGCTCTGCACAAATTCACAGAAATGAAGTCTGTACTAGAAGTGCAACACAGAAAATACACCTCAGGCAATGGATAACACCTAAGATGGGCTGGCTCAACAACCCCCACCTGAAACTAGCTACAGAGCTACCCTGAGAAACAAACAGTGCAGTCAACAAAGGACAGAAACAGTAAAGCAAATATATAAATACAGTACAGTGCAAATCAAGTTGCGAAAATGTGTAGTTACAATTTTGGTATATCAGATGGTAATAGAATCCAACACAGCCAGGAATTTTAGCTCTGCTACATCAGCTCTATACAGATTCACAGAAATGAACTCTGTACTAGATGTGCAGTACAGAAAATACACCTCAGGCAATGGCTAACACCTAAGATGGGCCTATATATATATATATATATATATATATATATATATACACACACACACATATATGTATACACACATACACACACACACACACACACACACATATATATATATATATATATATATATATATATATATATATATATATATATATATATATATATATGGGTCTACTTCATTTGCCCTAACTTCCAATTGACTGACACCCATTTGACTGAAATTTCATTTGACTGACACTTCATTTGATTTAAGTCTCCAAAGCACTGTAAGGCAAGTAAATGGAATATGTCCCCTTCACCACTGTAGTGCGACCCTGGAGTTAGAATATATAGTTAGGGGGTGTGGGGGGTGAAGCTCACCACTTAATTTCAGATTATATTGTTTAGTTTTGCTTTAATATTGCTCCCCACTTACTTTTGTTTTACTAGCTCCAGGGTCGCACTACAGTGGGGAAGGGGACATATTCCATTTACTTGCCTTACAATGCTCTGAAGACTGCCAATAATACTTGTCAGTCAAATGAAGTGTCAGTCAAATGGGTGTCAGTCAATTGGAAGTTAGGGCAAATGAAGTAGACCCATATATATATATATATATATATATATATATATATATATATATATATATATATATACACACACACACACACACATAGGTTGGGGTTGCTATAATAGTTAAGGGGTTAACCTCATAAACATAGGGTACAGTGTTTGTTTCTCATCTTTGAAAAGGAAATTGGCTAGACTTAAAGAGGCCAACAAGGGCAGCTAGCCTAGTACTTATCTATGAAGAACAGCACTCTTTGGTCACTGGAAGCAAAACAGAGTAGCCAAAATAACACCCCTGCAGACATAATAAAATCAAGCAGACTCCATATTGATAGTGAGACCATGGAGCTGTAAGGCTGAGATATAAAAAACTAAAGAACATTGCTGCACTGTTGGGGTGTTGGTGGGGTCCCATCATTTTTCCTTACCTCCTTCACATCTGTTTGTTAATGCATTTCTTGTGTGCTACCTCATTTTGTCAAATCTACTTTCTTGGAGTTTAGAATCCTCAATTTTCTTTAGTTCTACTATAGTCTGTTTTTCTGTAGTTGAGTTTGTGGTGAATTACTCTCTATTTTCAATTGGTTCCGGATGAATAAAAGTAAATAAAACAAGGGATCAATGAATAAAGTAAATTAACATCCATAAAAGCTCAAGTTTCTCTGGGAACTTTATTTATGGCACACAGAGCAAAAATTACTTTTAACATAGATGGTTAACTGTCAGCAGACATAAGAAAAGTCTCCTTCATGTTAATTTAAGATGTTCAGTAAATAACAATGTATATATGTGTGGCATGTCCATGCCATTTTACATTTTGTTTTTAAAAATATCTGCATTCAGTTTAGGTTTTAAGGAGAATCTGTAAATAATCAATGTGTCTTAATTTACAGTGGGAATTTGTCCCTCCAATTCTCCAATTTGTTTAGTAAATTTGTATCACCAAAATTACTCCCTCACATCTTAATGAGTAACATCTGTTACTTGAACCTGTAATTAATTAAAGTACAGCATTGCTGTGGTTTGAAGTATACAGAAGATGTTTAGTGACTTTAGTTTTAAGGATATAAATGTTCCATAATTTATATTCTGTGTCATTTAGCCATCATTGCAACATAAAAGCATTGCATATGCTTATGGCTTTAACCCCAAAACTATCAAAGATGTTGCTGCAATATTTGTGTCTAGTCTGTGGGTTTGAAAGGCAGTCTCTGTACTGCCAGATGATTGGAGCATCACACCCACAGACAAACAGTGGGAGGAGCTTTGTGCTTTGATGGACTGCCAGGGGAAGGGTAGCAGGGCACTATTACCCATATGCCAATAAGGCAGTGCGTTCAACAAACATCTACTATTACAAGTAAGTAGGATATAGGTTCATAGGTTCATACTAGGCTATCTGCCCTAGGGCATTTATAAGCCCAGCCAGAATGTGTTTGGCTTTCGCCACCCATTTTAAATTTATTTTGCTATGCCCTTTTTCGAGGTTAGTATACTGTGCCTCTGTCTAACAGTGACACAGAAGTGATACCCGGGGTAAACCTACAATCTCCCATCCACTCATCAAGATTCCTCTTGAAGAGAGTCAATGAGGGACTCTGCCTAACCTGGACTGGGATTTTATTCCAGAGTGAAGGGAGCCTCTGGGTTATGAATCTGTCCCTCCAGCAACTGTACTTTTTTTGCTTGCAGGTGGGTGTGGTTTCTTCCTATTGTGGCACATGTGTGGAAGCAGCCTTTCACACTACTGAAATAGCACAGTCCCACACAGCATACATCTGCTGATAGGGGGAAGTGGATCACATAACACCCCCATTCAGTTAGTCCTATGGGTATGAGCATCAATTTCCAGCCAGATCTTACCTCTGGTGGCCCAGGAACGTCATGGCAGCTGTCTATACAAGGTTGGATTGCATTTGCTTTGTATTCCTACCTGCCTTTTGTTATCCTTTTTAAAGTTTCTAATTTCTTGCAGGTGGGTGTGGTTTCTTCCTATTGTGGCACATGTGTGGAAGCAGCCTTTCACACTACTGAAATAGCACAGTCCCACACAGCATACATCTGCTGATAGGGGGAACTGGATCACATAACACCCCCATTCAGTTAGTCCTATGGGTATGAGCATCAATTTCCAGCCAGATCTTACCTATGGTGGCCCAGGAACTTCATGGCAGCTGTCTATACAAGGTTGGATTGCATTTGCTTTGTATTCCTACCTGCCTTTTGTTATCCTTTTTAAAGTTTCCAATTTCTTAAGCAAAGCTGCCTGTTCATTGGGTCCTTGTAACTCATTTTTCTTCAGGAGTACTTGTTTGTCCAGTTTTCTTTTCTTTAACATAGGGCACTAAAGTTTATTCATATGATTTAACTTTTTTGCCTCCAGCCCTTGATTCTTTTGTTATACTTACAGAGCCAGATCTAGCGCCTTGCAGCCTAGGCTGTTGCCTAGAGCCCACTGGTATGGGGGAGTACCTTTATATGTATGTGTGTGTGTGTGTGTGTGTGTGTGTGTGTGTGTGTGTGTGTGTGTGTGTGTGTGTGTGTGTGTGTGCACATACACATAGGTTAAGGGTTTAACCTCATAAACATAGGGTACAGGGTTTGTTTCTCATCTTTGAAAAAGAAATTGGCTAGACTTAAAGAGGCCAGTATTATAAAACTGTATGTGCTATCAATTAAAGCAGTACTTCAATAGTTGCTATTCTCAGAACGGGTACCATATAAAACATCTAATTGTCATATAGGTTTCAATTTAACAATTAATAACAACATTTTTTCTTTAATAACACACTCTGGTGTGCATGCATCTTTAGTACATTGCACACACAGGAACATGCAAGATTTAAATGGTTAGAACTTCCTATTTCCTTGGACTGGAGAACTTGGAACCACTGCTATGCTTTCTCTGCATGCTTAACCAGTCTGAGGTTGTGTGTGCATGTGTGTGTGTGTGTGTGTGTGTGTGTGTGTGTGTGTGTGTGTGTGTGTGTGTGTGTGTGTGTGTGTGTGTGTGTGTGTGTGTGTGTGTGTGTGTGTGTGTGTGTGTGTAAGTAAAATGTCCTTGTTGTTAGGGATGGCAGGTTAGTTAATTAGCTTGCTCAGGCTCAAATCCTGTAATTTGGCTACAGGGGACAAGAGCCTAGTCTTCTACACCAACTACCAGACTATGACTGAAATGTGATAAAATGGGTAATTTTGTATTTTATTGGTTCATATATGTCATTTCACTGCTTAATATTAAGAAAAAGACTACAACTGTGTGTTTTCAAGGAATGTGAGTTTCAAGGGAAGAAAAGTTTACAGTTGTTCGTGCCAAGTCTGTTTTCAATGTACAACTATTTTGTTTAACAAATGGTCATCAGTGTTTGTACTAAACTCTCAAAGCAGTCTAAGTAGTACAGCAGGTAGCATGCTTGCCTTTAATGTAGACGGCTGTGGGTTCTACACCCACACCATGTACATGGATTACTGATACCTGATACCACACTGCATTTTAAGCAAGTGAGGGGAGTGTTGTACTCCTGACTATGTTATGTTTTGGAGGAGATGTTAAACTGAGGCCCTGTCTGAACTATCAAAAATAGTAGATGGAAGTTCCCCAATGCCCTGACCAAATTTACCCTAGTAATATAAATACCACCAAGGGTCCCCACTGAAAAGATGTTACTAGCCTAGTGGGATTAACCTGCCCAACAAAGGATATTTAAATGAAATGTGTATCTCTACCTTCATTTCAAAAGTAAAGAAGAAAATAGTGTGCACGCTAAAAGGTATGAGCAGTGTTTATGGTAACTGATAGGTGAGAGACAACTAATAATGTCCTTACATTAGCTGCTACAGCATTCTTAACATATGGGATTCCCTACTGTGGAAGCCTGACATCTGGCTAGTCTACCAAAGACTCCTGTTGCTTTAAAGGTACACAGAACATCACCCAAATGCTCCTTCTGTAGCATAGGGCATAGAGGTGACATTCGGGCCTACCATAGTCAAAACTCCTTTGCCGCCAGTCTGGATTTATCTTTTCACCTCAGTCTGTTTACCTGTGCTCATTTTCTGCCAGTTGAACACATTTTCTTTCTCCAGTAACTACCTATGCCTGTTTGCTGACTTCTTTGCAGTTGCAGATAAGTGCCATTTTGGTTTTCTTTATTTTTTTTCTTGCCTTGTTTTGTACTCCTTGGGGTTAATGCCATCCAGGAAGGGTAAATGCCAGTGTGGGAGACAGATTCCCCATAAAGACTGCCACGGTAAGTATCTTTTTTTTTGTCTAGAAGTTTCTCATGACGATATGTCTTGTTCTATTTGTCAGGCATTCATCCTGAAAACCCATCGCAGTAGGTTTTCTTCCCTTTCCTTGTATCATGAGAACCAGCATCTTAAGTTTCTTTCTAAAGATACAGTGGAAGGAATCACCCACCCTGAGGTTGAGCCATTAGGGAAGAAGAAGGTGAAAAAGGTATGACAAGAATCTTCCGCTGTCCAGCCTCTGGCAGATGTTTCTCCTGAAGTTGTTACAAACCCAGAGGCTCGCCCGGATGTGTTCATAGGTTCACAGGTTGGTACTAGGCTATTGGCCCTAGGGCCTATGCAAGCCTAGCCATAACACTTCCCTGGATATTTCTTCCCGCAATATTTACTTCTCTGGGCCCCTGTCTAGGAGGGCGACTGACATGATTCCCGGGGTGAATTTCCTATCTCCCATCCAATCATCAAGGTTCCTTTTGAAGAGGGCCAATGAGGCGCTCTGCTTGACATGTATGGGCAGTCTATTCCAGAGTATGGGGAGTCTCTGGGTCAGGAACTTACCCCTCCAGCATGTTTTGTTCATTGTGATGACAAGGTTTAGATCCCTGGAGCGTGTGGCTCTGAGGGATTGGGATTTCTTTAAGTGGAGAATGTCCAACAGCTCAGGGTATGACATGGCTTTGTATGTTAAGCAGAAATCGCCTCTAAGTAGACGATATGCCACAGAGTATAGCTGGAGTATTTTTAACCGGTCAGCATATGGCATCTGCTTTAGGCCTATGATTCTTTTAGTGAGGTATTTCTGTGGCCTTTCCAGCTGTTGCAGATGTCTTGTGAGGTACATACCAAACGGGGCATTATACTCTATAATGGGTCTAATGAGGGATGAGTACAGTGGGACAATGACCTCCTTTTTTCTGGATGAAAAGCCCTTAGTGATGAGGTGTGCCACATAGAAGGATTTCCTGACTGTTGTGGCGATGTGGTAATTGAAAGTGAGACCACTGTCCACCTGTGTCCCTAAATCTCTCTCATATTTTCGATGTTTAGCATCCTGCCACCTATGTGGTAATTCATGGGTACATGTTTTTTTCCAAAGAGGATAACTATACATTTCTTGGCATTAAGCTTTAGCCCATGGCTCTGGCACCAGGCATCTGTTTCTGTTTCGGTCCCTCCCTCCTTCCCCCTAGTCCTTTCCTTTCCTGAATGTACAGATTACCTTTTGGGCTCCTTGGACTGGTCTTCCTACTGGGGTAATCACTTCTGACTATGGTAGGCCTGAATGTCATCTTTATGCCCTATGCTACGCAAGGAGCGTTTGGGTGGCATTTGGACGTACCTTTAAAGCAAAAGGAGTCTTTGGTAGATAGGTTGGACATCGGGCTTCCACAGCATGAAATCCTATAGTTAAGAGCACTGCAGCAGTGAAGGCAAGATCACCTACTGTTATCATAAGATTTTACACAACTGCACTTTATATCATAATGGATATGAGGGGGCTGCTCCATTCCCCTGCCTTGGGTCCTATCTGACCAGGATCTGGCTCTGTGCGCTACTTCATTTGCAGCTATATTTCATTTGCAGAAACATCATTTGCTTTTCTAGATTTCTGTGATTTTTCATGATCACTTTCAAAGTAGTCTCACACATAAAGCCATGTTTCTTTTTAAGTCAGTAAACTCTTTTTGTATAAGATTCAAAATGCTTTTTCTCACTAATTCCATCATTCAGGGGGTTTTTTTCAAAGCGGATAGGATAACAACAGATTTTTCATTTTATGTTTTAGGAAAGTTTTTGTACACCAATACTAGCCCATACCTCTCAACCGTACATATTTTAACAGAATGCCAAGATTGTTGCTTCATATTTTAGATCTATTTTTCATAAATTTGTAGTTTTCCAGCAAGTCACCAGCAATTCATTAAAGATTGAAGTCAGAAAATAATGATAGATATTTGAGTTTTAGATGTCACACCCTTCAGAAAATTCATGCTAATGCAAAATCTGTTATTCTATCAACTTTCTAAGTTTGTAGGAGTAATGTTTAAAAATTGTCCCTATTTTGGGCCTTTGACCCCTGTTATTTATGGCTTTGTCCAGATTTCTTGCTCTAACAGGTTGAGAGGTATGTAGCTGGCTCTTTTCTGAACTGAGTGTTCTTACTTTTAGACTGATGCAAGGTAGAATCACTTTGAGGACTGCATACACACGTCATTTCCTTTGTTAGAGAGAGTGCAGCTCCGTGTAGCTTGCTCTCAAGGCTTCTTTTCTGAATTTCAGGTTTATTGGGATGCTCTGTTTGCTCATTCTTTCCAGGAAGTTTAGAAACTGCATGGAAAGAATCATCTTGGATACTGACGACCATTATTCCGTGCCGTCTGCAGCATGTTTTCATTATCACTTGTAGGTGTCTGATTTCTTTTTTGGCTTTTGGATAGCTAAAGTAATTTTTTTATTGCACTGGAATTAATTCAGGCTCAAGGGTTCCAGAATATAGTTGTCTCTTTTTCAGGTTTGAACTTAGTCTGGCATTCACTTTCTTTAGCTCAGACGTCAGTGTGGTACTACTATAACATAAGGCTTTTTACATCTGCTGTATGCTTGACTGGGCTTTCCATTTTCTTATAAAGTAACACAATTTTCATAGCATCGGTTTGCTCTACACTTTTAGCATTTTGTTTCACAAGCTACAGTTCAGTCATTAGTTCACTTACCGACTTTGATATACTATATATGAAGAATATTCATTTCTTCTTGCAAAAGGGCATGATAACCGTAGTTCTTTTTATTCTTTCATGCTTACAGTTTGATACTTGTAGGGTTTTTAGAGAGGAACTTACATCAGTCATGAGTGATGAACCTTTTGAGTTACACTTCATGGCAACATCTGAGGTAATATATACACTACCTTATTTTCTTAGGTTTGTTTCTATACCTTCAGATATTCCATACCTGTTTGTTCTATGATCATATCAGGATCGCTGATCTTATTGTATTAGAGCAGAGTTCTGTCTAGCTGTCTCTACAGAATTCAGGCCATGAATATATTTCTTGCTCTGTTTCAGCTTTACACAATTAATTTCTTTTTGCAAGTCTGGCCCACTGGCAAAACTACTATTTTACACTTTAGAAGCCTTGAATTTATTTGCTTGTTCAGTGTCTTTACCTCTTTCTGCAAGGCATTAACAGCACTCTCATTCCTTCTGAATTTCTCTTCCAGATCTTGCATGTAGTTTAGTTCTCTCTGTCTCTCTGTCTCTCTCTCTCTCTCCTCTTTCTCGCTCTCTCTCTCTGTACACACAGTCATTTCTAGTTCCTCCAAGTGCCAAATATTCATCTTTATTTACACTTTCAGATTTGTTTTATACACTGGCCCAGAGTATTATGCTTTTATTTTAGGGAAGTGAATTCCTGAACCACTTCATAATGAGCAAAAGTTTGTGGACAGTTCTTAATTGTATTCTCTTTGTTAAGTTAGGCTTTGAGCTACTCATTTTCTATTGGTTAATAGGTCAATATTAGGCTGGTGAGCCAGAAGACCATTAGTAGCCTAGCCACACTAGCTCAACTCGTATGTATCCACAGACATATTTAAGTTTCAACCCCTTTCATTGAGGACTTGAGGGGCCAGACTTAGGGTGTATTATGATTCCCATCCATTCAACCTGGTTACACTTAAAAAGTGACATGGAACTACTTTGCTTTACATCCAAAGGCAATCTATTCCATAAAAGAGGGATTATCTGAGATATATATCTATTTCACCAACAGGTCCTATTTATGCTTCAATGGAAGTTAAGATCTCTCGAGTGGTTGTTGAATGTGCTACTGGTTTTGCAGATGTGCGGGAGGCTGCATAGGACTGGATCCTTTGAGGCTTTGTAAGCTAAAAAGAGGTCACCTCTCAAGAGTCTGTAAGAGACATATGATACCCCACTTTAAGGTGATCTGAATAGCTCAAGGAAGTTATGCCCTTGATTATCTTAGTGAAAAAAGTACTGTGGTCTGTCAAACTGGGTCATATGCTTAGACAGTTACATACCAACAGGGCCATTTTAATCTGAGGGAGAAGTAGAGAAGTATAACGAATTCCTTAGATCTGTAAAAAAATACCCCTGGTGATTAGTCTGGTAAGATAAAAGGATTTCCTAACAACAAGTGGCTATATGGTAATCAAAAGATACTTTATTGTCAAAGAAACTGCTCAGGTCCCAAATGGCTGAGTCAACATTCAAAGGAGTGTCACCTATGTGGTAGGTACACGGGTGCCTAGTTTTGCCTAAAGAGAGAATGTTGCATTTCTTAGCATTTAATTTTAGGCCATAGTCCAGGCACCACTTATTGGTGTGTGTTAGTTCTGAAGAATCTGGAAGGCAGATGGCATGTTAATGACAGCTTCAGATTTGCAGTCATGTACAAACTTAACCAGCCATAGGCCCTTGATGTCAGCAAATACCAAAGAGAAGTGATTCTAGGGCAGATCCCTGGGAGACACCACTGGTAACTAAAGAGAGCGTGCCTTTCACACTAATAGACTGGGTTCTGTCAGCCAGTTTGATTAGTTTGTCAGTAAAGCCAGAATGTGGAATGGTATCAAAAGCCAGGTCCAGATAAGCAGTGTGACCTAATTTGCCCAAGTCTAATGCATAAATGATATGTTCAAAGAAACTCATCAGATTCAGGTGGCAGGATCTGCTATTAATAAACCCAAAATGGTTTTGGACCAGGACTTGTAGACTGTCTGTGTCCTTGTAAATAAGCTCCATAATGATGCATTTCATTGCTTTGGAGATAAGGCTGGCAAAGCTTGTAGGTCTATAGTTTCCTGGATCAGTAGTGGCTCACCTTTTGTGCAGCAGAATAACTACTACAGTTCTCCATTCCTCTGGCATGAATCCAATAGTGAGGCTGAGGCTAAATAAGCTTAGCAGCAAGTCTACCAGTCAGTGTCTGCTGCTAACAAGAAGACAGCCTGGTACATTACCAGGACCAATAGAGCAAATGTTTTTGGCCTTGGAGACAATATTCAGTACCTGCTCAGAGATGATAAGAGGGAACTGTGTGGGTGTGCTAAGAACTTGGGGAAATAAGCTGGGGAAAATTAGGGGGAGAGAGAGAGAGAGAGAGAGGACAGTAAAGTTAGTGCTGATTTTGTCCAACAATATGTTGGCTATGTCCCCAGGGAACGAGTAAGTGTTGTTGTTGTGTATTAGCTCTGAGCATTGCTTGGCATTACTGCTAAGGTTTCTGGCATAACTGAAGAAGAACTTCTGGATGTCAACTTGCAGATGTAGCAATTCTCAATTCAGACTTAACCTCAGTTCTTTACTGATGTTTTTTTTAGTTCATCTATACATAAGAGGGTATTAGTTTATTATTATTACTATTATTATTATTATTTTTTTACAGATCATGAGTTTTTTCCTCTTATTATCTAGTTTGTTTATACAGTAAACTCTCAGTTAACCAGAACGCAAGCAACCAGAACTCTCAAGCAACCAGACAACTAGAAAAAAAAATTGAAGAAATACAGTACAATTTTCATGTGTTGCACTTTCTGTCCCCCCCCCCTCCCAGCTAAAACATATCCTATGTTTTTAGAGTTTTTAAAGGAAGATAGGAATACATTTCCTCTCTCACAACCTAAGAACAAGTCAAACCAAACAAATAGTATAGGGTACAGTATTAGTCAGGCTTGTTTTTAATAGCAACTCTCAAGCAACCAGAAACTGCAGTTATCCAGCATCTACCAATCCCCAAGGGTGCCAGTTAACTAAGAGTTTACTGAACTAGGGTTCAACTAAAGGGGATTATTCCTGAATTTGACATTCTATTTATGACTTATGGAGACAGATGCCTCAATAAGTGGTTTTAATTAAGCATGAAAAATATCCACACATGGCAGCGTGTAAGATGGGGTCATTAAAGTAGGAGGAGCTTAAATTTCATCATGTTATTGGCTGGATTAATTTTGCCTTAGAGTAGTCTCTAAATATGGAGCAGTTTTGTGGTAAGTTAGGTTTTACCCTCAAAGTTTAAATCCTTGGATTTAGTAGTTCTGATGCTGTTCATTTTACATTAATGGAGAAGGTCCATTAGGGTGGGATCCAAGGATGAGTTTATCATCATCATCATCAACCCCCTCCCTTTTTTCCATTTTCTACATGGAGTTGAGGTGTTGTGTCAACTGACGCCATCTCTATTGATTCAATGCCACTCTCCCACCTTATACGACAGTCATGACTGATTGTCAAAGGTCTTCTGTAATACAGTTCATCCATCTCTTTGCTGGACACCCTTGTTTCCTCCTGCCTACTTCCAGTCTGTCCCAAGTCTTCTTCACCAGATTGTCTTCTGCTTTTCTGCACATGTGCCCAAACTATTGTAACCTGTTCTCTTTGACCTTCTCTGCAATTGGAGCTACTTTGGCTCATTTTATTCATCTGCCCCACAGTGTGGACCCTACCACCCATCTCATTCACTTCACGTCCATTACCTCTAGTTTCCTCAACTGCTCTGGCTTTACTGCCCAGGTTTCAGTACCATACAGTAGTACTGGTCACACCACTGTTTTGTACACCTTATATTTCATCTTCTTTGAAATTCTTCTGTCATACACTACCCATGACATTCTGTACCATTTAGCTGCAGTCCCTCTGATTATAGCATTGACCTTCTCATTCAGACTTCCCTTCTCCTCAACCACCTCTCCCAGATCAGTAGCATAGCAAGTTCTACCAGTGCCCTGAGCCAGTACTATGAATCAGTAGCCCACCCTCTCTGCTCTTCAAGTGAAGAGCAAAAAAGAAAGAAAAAAATCACTTCACTGTAATAAACTGATCATTGCATTGCTAGTGATCGGTTTATTAAAGCTAGATCTACTCTCTACTACCACCCCCCAGCTCTTCCACTGAAGAGCATAAAAAAAGAAAAAAGCATTCCTTCTGTAACATCCCCTTTCCTGGCCAGGAATCAAGGATCCTGAATCCTCACCACTGATACTGGATAGGGAAGTTCACTTGAAACAAAAATGGATACACATAGTTTTTCCTAATGCAGTTCTCTGCATCAAGCACAATTTCCCTTAAGAGCACACAGAGAACACACTCAGTCCAGGGTCTTGGTTTCCCTCTTTCTCTCTCCAGGTCCCTAGTAAGACTCCCCAGTGGCACAGCTGTAGAGTTGAGTCTTTAGCTGAATGTCCAAGCCACATCCTCCAACACCCTCTCTGTGAAACCAGAGCTCTGCTTCCCTGCTCCAAGTAGTTGACACCTGCATACTTTTTGAGATTTGATTTGCACACACACACACACACACACACACACACACACACACACACACACACTCACACGCACATGCACGCATGCACGCACACACACACACGCGCACACACGCGCGCACACACACACACACACACACACACACACACACACACACACACACACACACACACACACCTGGAAAAGCCTGGCACAGATTTACTAGCTATGCCCCTCTCCCCAGACTATAAGGTAGTTGCTGCCACCAGACACTCTAAAGCCAGCTACTCTAAGGCTCTTACATGGGTGCCAAATTATACTGAGTGAAATTAATATTAGTACCAATGGTAGTGTTTGGCCAATGCAATAAGGCTTTCAGGAGTGGCCACAGAGTCATCAAATAGATATAAGTACTCTCAAAGGTTAACATTTCTCTAAAGGACCAGCCACAATGAAAAGTTTAAATATATTTAATAATAAATAATAGGCAAATATGAAAATACCAAATATCTATTTACAATAAACACTAGAGTTTTAATCACATAAATATTAAAATAATACAGATGAATAGATTCACACAAATAGAGAAAATAGTACTTAACTAATCTCACTATATTTTCCTGACTGATCTAAATAATTACTTTTCCCTTGTCACTTACTAGAGCAAGGCAAGATAAGGTAGGTAAGGGGTCATTCTTTGTCAGGTTTCAAAGTCAGAGTACTCTGAGACTTCAGTTTCATCTAGCATTAAAAAATCATTACAGAACTGGCTTACAGAATGACATTACACACATCTGGTTATATGATGTCTGTTTCCCATACTACCCCCTGGGATAGAAGTTGCCAGGATTTAGCACATGCATGTCAATAATACCCACACATAGAGCTTTGCTAAGATCTGTTGCAACTTCTGGATGTCATAAAACAATTTCAAACTACTACCCTTCCAGAGTAGCAATTAGTTCACTGCTAAAGACAATAGAGAAGGATTCCTAGTACTTCTTTTCCAAGACATTTTGTTTCTGGCTGCAATCAGAACTGTAAGATACAATCTTTATTGTGTAAATTAAGTAGTTTAATTTCTTACTATTTTTCAAAGTTAGCTGGACTTAGACTAACCTGTTCTCTTTCAGTATCTAATTTACAACAGTACATGTATATTTCTTTTCTGTCCAGCAGGACACACTGTTGATACATTTTTAACGCAAGCAACTTTACAAATAAAATTTCAACACAAGCATCCCTACAAATCAGTTTGATATACAAATGACATATAATTCTTTACAAAAATTCTAGCTAGCTATGCTGGCATATGTTACACACCCACTGCCCTATTTCTCCTGGGATAGCTGGCAATACCTCACATTGTCATAGCTTATACTGGCACACCAACCAGGTGGGCAGATGCACAACATGCCACCCCCTCCTGTCCCAGCCATTCACATTCCATTTCTGTGCATTGCACCCAACCCTCCTTAAGCATAATTTTGTCTTTTAAACTGTAGCAAACTGTTTGTTAAAAAGTAGCAAACAGTTGCTACAGTTTATACCCTGACTGCATGGAGTGCTACAGTGCTCAGGTTTGTTAAAACAAAAACTTATTATTTCCACCATTTGCTGCTATTACCACTGTCCTGTCTGTATTTAAGTTTTATTCCATATGTGTTCATTTTTGTATTCCTCACCCCATTGCATAGGGTAATTGTTAAAAATATTTTAATACCCAAACTTGAACACAGTCTTCTTTTTTCATTATGCATTCAACTCAGAATACTCACAGAATACAAACTGCTGAGAAAAAAAAATCTGTAAATGCATTCTATTAGCAGATCCTCAAATACACCATTGCAATTTGCTAAAAAAATCCAAATGGCTTTCAGTGCCTCATAGGGCCACTTTTCTTTTAACTACTTTAATTTTTCAAGATGATAAACATAGTCACTGCCCCCTTTAAAGTGAAACTACCTTTACAAGACAACCCTTATGTTCTCAAAAGTACACAGGAAAGCTTTCATTCTAGTATACCCTCCATTTAAATTTGCTGTAGGGGAGACAGCCTTCTCTAGACTGGGACCTGCTACCTGGAACCTCCTGGCAACTGCCATCAAAAATCTAGAAACCATTAAAAGCTACAAAGGTGCACTTAAAGAGCATCTCTTTACTGAATCTACCTGCAACTGCTACCCTGACAATAGTTAGGTAACTTATCATTCCATATCAGGAATACTAACATGAATAGTATAATACATTTAATAAACTGTTCTCAGACTCTTAATGTGGCATCCTATAACCAAACATTTCACATGTGTATAGGAGATTATGTATTATATGCATGATTGCACTACATTTTATAAACATCTCAGCTTGCATTTTGTATATATCTTTTTTTCTATGTACTCTGACTGATTCTTTTAATGTTACTCTATCTGCATTCAGTCTTTCTGTGTTCTTAATTTTGCTACGTACTCATTTTTTTATTTTATTTTTATTTATTTTACATTTGTTAACCAGGGTAGTCCGACTGGACACAGGTCCATTTTCAGCGGAGGCCCAGGGAGAAAAGCTCCACAGTATATAAAATTTTACACAATATGTTAAAAATACAGTATACAGAGAAGACCTAGACTGTAATATATATTACAGTAGGTATATTAGGAAGTGAGGTATATAAGTGGAATAATTTGAGGACTTATGTAATACATGGGCATAGCCACTTAGTCTTTAAGTGTGTTCTACGTGAGTTTTTAAAGTGAGAACAGGTAGGAGCAGAAATCAGAGCAGGAAGGAGATTATTCCAGGTTCTAGCTATGGAGTGGGAGAACAGTGTTTATCCTGCAGTATTGTTAGCCCTAGAAATACAGAGGAGGGCTTTGTCGGAAGATCAGAGAGGACGATTTGTATTATAGTGGGAGAGAAGTTGGCCTAGTGCAGGCGTTTTTTCTGGATGTGTTACCACATTGAAGGCAATGACTAATTGGTGATAGGTTAGTAGCTGGGGAAGTTCCAGCCATTGCAGTTCCCTTAGAGCCTGGCAATGGTGGGTTCTAAAGGTGGAGTTGTTTTCAAACTTGGCGATTTTATTATAACGTGATTTGAGTCTGGGAAGGTCAAGTTTTCTAAACTGGGTAAGAACTGGAGCAGCATACATTAGGGTAGACAAGAGGTGAGTTTGGGCTAGGGTAATCCATGCTTGTTCTGAGAGGGATTTCCTGTGCCTATATAGTGTTCCCATTTTTATGGACTTTTTTGATAGTTTGTGAAATGTGGATGTCGAAGTGTAGATTTGTATCAATTTCAGTGCCTAGGAGTATGGTATGGTCAGAGGGAGAGATAATAGTGACATTTTTGGAGGAGACAGTGAAGGATAGAGGGGTGGAGATGGTTTTGTTGGAGATGAAAAGTAGTAATTTGGTTTTATTAGGGTTTAGGATAAGTTGGATCTGAGTGATCCAACTTTCCACAGAGCTAAAGGATTCCTGGGTGAGTTGTTGTAGGGTGGGAAGTGATGGAGCCAAACAGGTAAGAGTTGAATTGTCAGCGTATTGTATAAGTTAAGCATGCTGTGTGGTGGTATGGAGGCTATTGGTAAATATGGAGAAAAGAAGTGGGCCTTATATGGAGCCTTGTGGTACACCTATGGTAGTTGGGAGTAAGAGGGATAGTACATGTTGCCATTGGACAGATTGTTGCCTATTTGACAGATAGCTTTTAAAACAGGCTATAGCGGAAGGGACAAAGGATAGGGATGTCAGGGTGTCTAGTAGTAAGGAATGTGAAACCATGTCAAATGCTTTGGAGAGGTCTAGAAATATTACAGAGACAAAGTTATTATTATTTCTATGTTGGCTGATCAAATTGGTGAAAGAGAGCAGAGCGGTGGTTGTGCTATGGTGTTGTCGGAAGCCATGCTGTGTGGTGGAGAGGAGATGGTATGAGTTTCGGAATTCTGTTACCTGAGAATGTATACATTTCTCTAGTATTTTAGATAAGGGTTTATAGAATGGCAATGGGGTGATAATTTGAGTATTCATAAGAATTTCTGCCTTTATGTTGTGGAATAATGTATGATACCTTCCATAGCTGTGGGACATATGTTTCTTGTATGGCACAATTGATAAGAATAGAAATAAGGTAGGATAAGGATTCAGCAGCTATTTTTAGGAAGTTGGCTGGTAGATTGTCAGTGGCAAGGGTGGTATGTTTCAGTTTTAGGAGGTGTCTTTTAATTGTTGAGGTGAGAACAGGTGAGAGCATAAAGGATGGGATGTTGTCAAAGCATTTGGTTGGGTTATATGTACAGCTGTTTTTGGATAGTTGGTAGGATAGTGTTAAGATGGATTCTGTGAAGTGGTGATTGAATTGGGAGGCAATGTCCTTGTTGTCATTTGTGGAGTTAGGAATGGGAGGGGTAGTTTTGTCTGGTTTTAGGAGAGAGTTAATGGCATGCCAAAACTTTTGGGGATCTTTTGAATGTTTTCTTTGGATATTGAGGAAGTAATTTTGTCTATCGAGTTTAGTTTGTCTCGTGGCCTGATTTCTAAGTTGTAGGTAACTTTGTTTGGCTAGGCTAGTATTGTATTTCTTCTAAATTCTCCAAGCATGTTTTTTTGATTGAAAGACCGTGAAGTATTTACTGCTGTTTGAGCTTGGGGCATGGCTGAAAAGGGTCAATAGACCAGTCCACTAATCCAGTGAACAAACAGGAAATAAATAAATAAATAAATAATCCTTTGTTGAAGTTCTTACTCAGAGTCTGTCTGTAATGCCACACCATCTGCATATAACAATTTTGTTGATCTGTCCCCACCAACTCTTTGCTAGTGTAGTCCATCACCATTATGAACAACAGTGGACTCAGAGCTGAACCCTGATGCACACCCACTTCCACTGGACCCTTTCTGTTAGACCGAACACTATTCATGCTTGGGTCATTGGGCCCTTGTACATAGCCTGCACTAATTCTACCAGTGTTTCTGGGACTTCAGACCACCTCAGGACTGCCCAAATGAACTTTCTTGGGAAATTGTCATATGCTTTCTCTAAGTCTAAGAATGCGCAGTTGGACTCTTTCCTCATCTTTAGCTTCTTCTCAACTATTTGTCTCTTCTCTTGTGATTCTTCATTTGAAACAGCTGAACATGTTAATGCATATTGCACTTTAAATACTGAAATGGTTACTTATACAAGCACTTTTATACCTGCACTTAATAACCAGGTGATTTTACAATTTTCTGAGATGCTTAATTTTGCAATAGAGAAAGTTCTGAAAGATTTTTCTTCTGAGAAGAAAGACATTTTGTATAACACAAGTAAGAATGAATGGTTGTCTTTATTACATTTATGTAAAATATCAGACATAATTATAAACCCCCCAGATAAAGATATAAAAATTGTTGTTATGCACTGGAAACAATACCTGAAAATGTGTATGGACCATTTACCTGATGGCCAAGTATATAGGGCAGTAAATAGTGATGTTTTTTATCAAGCTATAATGAATTTTAAAGAACTAGTAGATAAAGGCCTAAGACTGGGCTATTTAGCAAGAAAAGATGCCCTAAATAAATTTAATGCAGAAGGAAGCTCAATGGCTAAGTTCTATTATCTGCCAAAGACACATAAAAATGTGAGCACCCCCCCCCTCCAGGTAGACCCATAGTAGCAGCACTGAATTATTTTCTCCATAATATGGGATTTTTTTACATTCCTATATTTTGAACTATGTAGTTAAGTTCAATTTTTATATTAAAGACACTTTCCATTTTTTTGGATAAAATAAAGAATGTTAAATGTGATGAAGAATATTACTGGATAGTTATTGTTTGTCTTTTCGGCTTTTTCCGGTTAGGGGTATCCACAGCGGAACTCCGGTCCGCTAATGATTGGCAGTAGATTATTTTATGGTGCCGAGTTGCCAGCCCAATGCCCAACCTTCAGCGAAGGCATGCCCATTCACACATGTCTTTTGAAGGCCACTCGACTGCAGGGAGGGCATGCAGACTCCACACAGAAGGCACTCCAGCCATGAATCAAACAGGAGAACCTCTTGCTGTGAGGCAACAATGCTACCACTGTACCAGCACGGCTTAAACAAGTATTACTCATGAGTTGGGTATGAAAGCTGTTAGATTTTTTTCTAGGTGATAGTCCTGCTAGTAATTATGTGATGGAATTATTGTATTTTTATTTGACAAATAATTTTTTTGAGTTTAATAAGCTAATTTACCGTCAAGTACAAGGTACTGCCATGAGTGCATCTTTTGCACCCATGTATGCTAACCTGTTCATGGGCCTTTTTGAAGTTGAGTTTTTGTATAGATTGAATTTTTGTAATAGTTATGTTATTTTATATTGTAGATATATAGATGATTTGATTTTTTATGTAAGGGGGGTGCTGAAATAGCCCCTCAGTTTATAAGTGATTTAGATGCAAATCGCTTTCAGATAAAATTTGATGGCTTACAGATAGGAAAACTAGTTAACTATCTATATGTCACTTTGACTTTTAGGAATAATAATATAGTAACTAATATACACAGAAAGGGAATTGGAGATTATAATATTTTGGATAGTAGTAGTTGCCATCCACCACATACTTTGAAGGCACTACCTTATAATGAATTATTGAGAGTTAGCAGGCTAAGTGTGCAGTTGGACTCTTTCCTCTTTAGCTTCTTCTCAACTATTTGTCTCTTCTCTTGTGATTCTTCATTTGAAACAGCTGAAAATGTTAATGCATATTGCACTTTAAATACTGAAATGGTTACTTATACTAGCACTTTTATACCTGCATTTAATAACCAGGTGATTTTGCAATTTTCTGAGATGCTTAATTTTGCATTAAAAAAAGTTCTGAAAGATTTTTCTTCTGAGTAGAAAGACATTTTATATAACATGAGTAAGAATGAATGGTTGTCTTTATTAAATTTGTGTAAAAATCAGACATAATTATAAAACCCTCAGATAAAGATAAAACTGTTGTTATGCACTGGAAACAATACCTGAAAATGTGTATAGACCATTTATCTGATGGCCAAGTATATAGGGCAGTAAATAGTGATGTTTTTTATCAAGCTATAATGAATTTTAAAGAACTAGTAGATAAAGGCCTAAGACTGGGCTATTTAGCAAGAAAAGATGCCCTAAATAAATTTAATGCAGAAGGAAGCTCAATGGCTAAGTTCTATTGTCTGCCAAAGACGCATAAAAATGTGAGCTCCCCCCCCCCAAGGTAGACCCATAGTAGCAGCACAGAATTTATTTCTCCATAGTATGGGAATTTTTTGTTTTACATTCCTATTTTTTGAACTATGTAGTTAAGTTAAATTCTTATATAAAGACACTTTCCATTTTTTGGATAAAATAAAGAATGTTAAATGTGATGAAGAATATTACTGGATAGTTATAGATGTAAAAAGTCTCTATACAGGTGATAGTCCTGTTAGTAATTATGTGATGGAATTATTGTATTTTTGTTTGACGAATAATTTTTTTGAGTTTAATAAGCTAATTTACCATCAAGTACAAGGTACTGCCATGGGTGCAGCTTTTGTACCCATGTATGCTAGCCTATTCATGGGCCTTTTGAAGTTGAGTTTTTGTATAGATTGAATTTTTGTAATAGTTATGTTATTTTATATTGTAGATATATAGATGATTTGATTTTTTATGTAAGGGGGATGCTGAAATAGTCCCTCAGTTTATAAGTGATTTAGATGCAAATCGCTTTCAGATAAAATTTGATGGCTTACAGATAGGAAAAAACCTGATGCACACCCACTCCTACTGGACCCTTTCTGTTAGACCAAATACTATTCATGCTTGGGTCATTGGGTCCTTGTACATAGCCTGCACTAATTCTACCAGTGTTTCTGGGACTTCTTACCACCTCAGGACTGCCCAAATGAACTTTCTTGGGAAATTGTCATATGCTTTCTCTAAGTCTAAGAATGCCCAGTTGGACTCTTTCCTCATCTCTAGCTTCTTCTTAACTATTTGTCTCACTGCAAACATCGGGTCAGTTGCTCATCTCTCATCTTGCTTTCCACTACTCTGTATATTCATTTATCAATCAACTTCTCCAGAACTTTCATGCTGTGTGACAGGAGTTTGATACCTCTGTACTGCACACAGTTGTAGATATCCCCTTTGTTCTTGTATACTGGCACAAATATGCTTGTTCTCCAGTTATCTGGGATACACCTTTCTGCTGCAATTACTCTTAGAAGCCATTTCTCCTCTAGCTCACCCAACATCTTGATCATATCTGCTGTGACCTCATATGAGCCTGCTGCTTTCCCTGACTTCATTTTCCTTAGTGATGTTCTTACTTCTTCTAGGGTAGGCTCCTCTTCTTCTTTCATCATAGGCTGTGTCTGGAGCAGTACAGCTTCTGTGGGGTTTTCTTAATTCAGAAGCTGATAGAAGTACTCCTTCCATCTGCCTTTGTTGTCATGTGAACTGGTGAGCAGGTTGTTGTAGGCTTCCCTGATGAAGGATGTCTTTCTTTTTTAACTTTCTGTCTCTGCCTTGCAACCTGACAGAGGTTCTTTGTGCCATCTATTAAGTCACTTTCCAGAAGCTGGTATCGTACCTCTGATACCTTGTTCTTCACTTCTGCAACTGCTCTCTTAGCCTCTTTGTTAGCCAAACAGTAATCCTTCTTAGCCTGGTCTATCTTCACTCTCTCTCACTTTTTTCCTCTGCACTCCTTTCTTTTCATAAATTCCTGCATGTCTATCATCAGATTTCCTTATGTACCTTATTTCCATACCCAGCTTGGCTAGATATCTGTTCTAGTATCCTTTCACATACTTTGTTTTTGGCCTCTGTCATTCTTCTTTTATTCTACCTATTCCTTTCCTTTCTCAGGTGCTGGAACCCTGAGCAATTCCTTGAACTCCTGTGCTTTCTCTTCAGTTAATTTCCAGTTGACCTTAGAGCCTTCTCTGACCACTCCTTGCAGCTGATTGTGGCAACCAGTGGTTTATGTTATGAACCAACTGTTTAGCTGTGGATGACTTTGCAATTGCTGATTCCATACTGCCCTTTCCTTACTAGGAAAAAGTCTACATGAGTTGTATGTTGGCCACTCTTGTATGTGACCTTGTGACTGCCTCTCTTGCTAAACCATGTGTTGGTCACCATCCAGATTTTTGCCAGACAGAAGTCTAGAATGGCCACTCCTTCTTTATTCCTGTTGCCACACCCATGTGGACCCAGGCAGTCCTCATATTTTGTTCTGTCTTCCCTGATATGCATGTTCAGGTCACTCATTATCAGCACCGATTACTGTTGTCCTGGTTTATCTAGTAGGTCCTGCAACTGCTGTCTGAATGCACTCTTTTCTTCACTATCACAATCCTGCTTTGGGGCATAGGCTGAGGTTAGGATACTGCCCTGTCCTTACATTGAAGTCTGATTGCACTGAGCCTGTCTCTAATTCTGATGGTATCCCTCACTGTTTTTTGAAGCTTCTCCCTCATGACAATTCCCACTCTATTTCTAGCATGTCCTCCTCCTGAGTAGTTAACTCTGGATCCCAAGCCAAGTAGTTTTGTTGCACTGTCCTTCCATCTTGCCTCCTGGATACATAGCATGTCCCATCTCTTCCTTACCTTCATGTCATCCATTTCCAAGCTGCACTAAACTTACACTCAGTGTAGCAATTATTAGTTCATGTTGGGCAGGTTGATCAAGGGATACCGGGCTTTATGGCAGGCACACACTACCCAATAGAGGTACATACATCCCACCCTACTATTAGTATGGGTCTCTGAAGCAGGTTGGAGTACGCTGAGTTTTCAACCCACCTTTCACCATCAAATACCTATGCCCATTTTTGGCAATATTTGTCAACATGACTGAATCATTGGAAGCCCATTTTTAACCTGTCAAGTGACTAGCCCTGATGTAGCACCTTGTATATCAGGCATACATTGCCTCTCAGCAGTCTCTAGGAAACAGATTTTAAGAATAAGGTTTTGAGGTAATCTGCATAGGGCATTGTGTTTACTCCCTGTATTCTTTTGTGAGGAGCTTTTGTTGACGTTCCATTTGTTGCATGTGCCTGGCCAGGTACACACAGATGGGAGCATTACACTCAATGATGGATCTGATGAGGGCTAAGTATGATGGCACAATGACTTCCCTGGATATAGATAATTTCCCTAGACCAAAATGCCTTGTCCTTACTTATAAATTGAGTGACACATGATGATTTACTTACCATTTTAGACACATATTGGTCAAAAGCCAGGTTAAATCTACATGAGTCCTCAAATCCCTGACTACTGTGTCGACCTTTAGGGGTCTTTTATTACTGAGGTAGTTTTCATGGGATGACCGATTTCCCAAAAGATACTATTATGCATTTCTTGGCACTGAGTTTTAAGTTGTGGCTTTGGCACCAGTCATTCATCTGTGGTAGACCTTCCAGTAAAATGTTAATATCTTGAGAGGTTTCTATGATTGCTCCCAGCTTGTTACTGGCCTTGACGTCCAAGAAGTACATGTCAAAGAGGAACAGAACCAGCACAGAGCCCTGGAGGACTCCAGTGGTGACTGGCCTCTTTGTGGAGGTGGTGTCTCCAGTTCTAACCTTCTGGTCCCTATCTGTGAGTCATCTGACTATCTGGCAGGTTACACAGGGATTTATGCCTAATTCCATGAGTTTGTTTAAATGTGTAATTGGGTTTTGCATAAAATGCCTTAGCTAGGTCAAGGTATGCAGTATGCACCATTTTGCCTTCATCCATTGCCTTGATGACCTTCTCAAAGAAGTCCATCAGGTTCAGTAGGTATGACCTGCCTTTGAGGAAACCAGACTGGGTTGAGTCCAGTATCTGAACGTTTCCTATGCCATTGTTAATCATTTGCATGATAATTCTTTCCATGGCTTTGTATATAAGACATGTCAGACCAATGGAGTCATA
Source organism: Protopterus annectens (assembly GCF_019279795.1). Lineage (NCBI taxonomy): Eukaryota > Metazoa > Chordata > Ceratodontiformes > Protopteridae > Protopterus > Protopterus annectens. Next base: position 974,986,022 of record NC_056737.1, on the reverse strand, counting down.
GTTCATGGGATCTGTTGATGTCCCACCCTTGTGCAGAGGGATGACCACTGCAGTCCTTCATTCATGAGGCATGAAGTCTGTCCAGAGGCTTTGGTTGAATAGTGATTCTTGTGGCCCTGATAGGTCATAGTGTATTTAGGAGATCTCTTGGGATAGTATCAGGGATCATCAAAGCTCTATTCTTGACCTTAGAAAGCACCTTTAAGCCCTGCTTCCCACTGATAATGGGATGGAGTGTGTGGTTGAGAGAGGGTAAAGGTGGAGCTGATTTTGTCATGCAGAAGAGTTGCTATATCTTCTGGTTCCGTGAACATGGCTTCATTTACCAGCACTTTGGCACACTGTTGTGTGCTGCCGTTGAGGTTTCAGACATAGCTAAAGAAGGCCTTACAATTGTCCTTGGCCTGAGATGCTATCATTACATCAGACTTTTTTATGTTGGAATTAATTAGTCCTCTTAGTTGTCTATTCACTTTGATGGCAGAACTATTATTATTTTTTGTGTAACACTTCTTAATTTTAGCTATGACTACTTTTTCGTTTGATTTCTAACCTGTTTGCTTTTGGATTCCACCAAAGTATGTTTTTTTAAACAGTTTTGGGCTTTCCTCTTGTATGCACAGCCATCTCATTGCAATCATTGACGTGGTTGTGCAGAGCTTCTGTTAATAATTCTACACAGGCTGCTGTATTATCTGAGTATGGAGGTGTGTGAAATTTTTGACAGGTTATCACTCAATGAAAGCTTTTTATTTCAAAGGACACTACTTTGTGTTCTGACCTTAGCAGAGACATGACACTGGGCAGGGTGTAATGTTCTTCCATGCTTGTAAATACCAGGTCCAATATGTTTCTACCTCTGGTAGGGGTATGCACTATCTGGTCCATGCCATTTGTGTTTATAAAGTCTAGGAATCTCTGTGCCTGCATATTTGGGATTGTGTAGAATTCCCATTTTATAGAGGGATAATTAAAGATCCCATGAGTATAGCATTTGGTTGAATGGTGAGTGTCCCCAATAGATCCAAGTATGAGCTATAGGTTTCATGAAAAATAAAGGGTGACCTGCAGCTTCCTATGATATGGTATAGAACTTTGTACCTGGTAATCTGGAAGTGGATGAACTCCAGTACATCATCCTGTATAACCAATCCAGAGGTATTCTTATTATTGATGGAGATCCATACACCTCCACCTTTAGTCCCTTCCTGTGCAGTTACTGGTCTAAATTTGTGGAAGGCAATTAAGCCAGGGTACTCAATGTGGATTTAAACTATGTCTCTGTAACTATACACATGTCTGCATTCTCCAGGGTGAGGAGAAGTTGAAGGGAGTTGAGCTTCTTGCTTAGACTCCAGGCATTGAGCAGTAACACCTCTAGATTTCCATGGGTAGATTTTGCTATGTTGGAAGTTTTGTCAATCTTGCATTGCCTAAAAGAGACTCTATGGGGGAGGAAAGTGTTTTAGCCAATATTCAAAATCCTAGAGGAGACAGGTGCAGATCACCATTGGCAAAGTAGTGGGGTTTGTTAACCATGTCCTCCTGTACTGACAAATATTGTATTCCCATAGAATGAAAGCAGAAACTAAGCCAGTTATTAAAGTCGATCATCTTCTGTTTGTATTGTGGCATCATCCTTGAGGAAGGTAGAATGCTACTCAATGCTAGGCATATACCATAGTCTGAGAGCTCAGTAATGTCTCGCTTCATATGCTCTAGGAAGTTACATCTCACGTCATTTACATCTACAAGGACTATGACTGAATCATACTGGTACCTGTGGTGCAGTGACTTGAGCATGTGTGCGTAACTTGGTGGATTCTGGCCCCTGATAAACAATGGACCATTATTTTCTCCTTCTTCAGCCTGATGAGTGTGCATCAGTATGTCAAACAATGGAGTTCCCTATGACTAGAGTCCTGGTTAGTGTACTGGCTTGCCTTATGAGCTTGGCAGTTTAGGCCACACTGGGTGTGGCTGTATGATGCCTACAATGAGTGGTGGGTGTAGCATGTCTGTTTCTGACAATCAGATTGTTATTTTGAATGCTTGTACATGAGTTTTGTCTACAAAGACATTGTGTGTATATACATCTCTTGCATACTGTGTTTGTTTCCTTGAGGATTAAATGGTTGTCAGTGAACATTAAACAATTGCTACATTGTCTCAATATACCCATATCCACCAAACAGGCTGGGGAGAAAGTGGGAAAGTGCATATCTATGATGTCATGTCCTTTACTGGGTGACTCCCTTGTCTTTTCTGATATATAATTAGCTAGTGCTGTGTCTCCTTTAATTTATAACCCTGTATTCAAACTGAACCTTATTCTTGGTTGTTTTTATTTTTTGGTGCTTTTTTGCAGCCAGCCCACTGTACTGAGTTGATCTAAGACCTCCCCCAGGACATCTCTTCTACTACTTATTCTACCCTAATAAACCTTTCTGCACTTGCTTTTTTAATTTTTTTTTATTTTTTGTTTTTGTAATATTGCCACATAATATGTTGTGCCAGCTTGCACTGCATGAGAACTGCATGCATGATTTACTACTGCTACTTTTCTAAAAAAAAAAAAAAAAAAAAAAAAAAAAAATTAAAAAGCACTCCAGCTGGTGAATAGGAGGCAATGTTACAACAATTGCCTCATGTAACAACCCCCTCTCCCTCTCCTCTCTCCCAACCAACTCCCTTCAAACACATGCACATATAGCCAAACTGGAGGCTAAGCTCTCTCAACTCAGTACTGTAACCAGTCAGGAGGAGGAAAAAACCACACTACTCACTACAATTCCAGTCTCTCACTACTGATCGACACCATGACAGCAAACCCAACACATCACAACAAAAACATTTGGAGGGCTCTAAATAAAGATCTGCCTAAGCAGCAGAGACCTCCAAAGCAGACATATAGTGCCTTTTTAGCAAGGCTCAAAAGACAAACCCCACTCTCATAGGTATCACAAGGGATAAGAAACTAAGTAAATGCTACTCAATGCGGAAGTCTAAACCTCAAGATGCTGGAGAGAACATATCTGTGCACAGAAAGAAACCTGGTTCAGGACTCGAGAGCCCCCCCAGCACTACAGGTTTATACTCATATACCATGCTTTCAGCCCCAAACTTGGACTGAACCAACTAACAAAGACTCTGCCCAGTTTATAGCCTGCTACAGACCACCCTCCCAAACCCCCCCCTGCGGCCTTCCTGAGAACTGGAGAAAATATGAAGGACACACCAACACTCCCATTATATATATATATTACTTCCTTAAACATAGATTGGGATGGCAGGGAAACTCTAACACCACCTCCCCCAAAGATTCCTCCTATAAACTCAAATGCTATGGAACAGGAACAACTTCATACACACACTAAACAGAGGGAAACTGGACCTGATGATCATCACCAACATGGGGACTCTATGCCCAGACCAGAAGTATATCACTCTAAAGTAAGACAGACCATAAACTGATCTCACTGGATATTCACATCCTGACCCGCTTTTAAAGCTATATGAACCAAAAATAGTTTACATAAAAAAAAAATTAAATTCAATGGGTTTATTTATAGATAATCCTTATATTTTTAAAAACATTTGACATTAATCATCTTTCAAATGAAAAACAAACAACAGAAAATGTTTAAATAATATTATCATATTTGTGTTTGTGTACAGGCAGGTGTTCCCCTAATGCAGATTTTTAAACTTCTACTAGTCATCATACCTAAGAGAAACAAGAACATCCAGAACAAATACTAATATATATATACTTTTGTTTGTGCAATTCACAAAAAGAAGGTACACTAAAGGTTCTAAAATTGTTGCTGCCTATCTACCAACTCATTTCTAGGATATCCATCTCTGAAAACGCAAAAAAATGTATATTGCTGCTCCTCCCCCACCCCCCAAAACAGTTAGCATAGGCGGCAGCAAGAAAACAAGCTAACCTCCCTTCTTCTGTTTATTCTTGCCAAAAAAAAAACAACAGCTTCAACCCCCTCATGATGAGGTATGCAAGTATAGCAAAAACTAAGGGCACTCATAAAAATCGCCAAAGGCCTGGCGCCATCGATCGACTCTCAGCCGACACAAGCATCATTAAGTACAGAAGAAGAAGTTATAGGACCTGGGACAAGTTGATAACAATCTCTCTCATTTGACAACCGTGGCCAAAGAACCTAACAGGGTGCGGCATACGAGGGGTTAATAGTGAGCTGACTAAGGGTATTTGGGGACTAGCGACAAGACTAGACTATATAATACTAAATTCAAGAGGCAGTGCTCCTCAACGCTCAGACTAGTTGCTCTATGCTGCCCAACATGGAAACTAATTGCCCAACATTCACCCAGTTACCCACTCACTGAGTTACTGGTACAGTAAACTCTCAGTTAACTGGAACTCAAGCAACCGGCAAAAAAATATTGAAGAAATACAGTGCGATTATTTCATGTGTTACACTTTCTGTCCCCTCCACCCCCCCAAGAAGCATATCTTACGTTTTTAGAGTTTTAGAGTTTTAAAAAGAAGATAGGAATAAATTCCTTCTCTCCCCAACTTGAGAACAAGTCAAACCAAACAAATAGAATAGGGTACAGTATTAGTCAGTCCTATTTTAATAGTAACTCTCAAGCAACTAGAAGCTACAGTTATCCGTCATCTACCAATCCCCATGGGTGCCAGTTAACTGAGAGTTTACTGTACATTGGTACAGTTTCAGAGGTGATTTTACAAGGAAAACTTGGTTTCTAGGTATCTGCATCTATACAGGGCACTACTAACTCCCACTGTATGATTAACAGCAGCAATCAAATGCACCAAATTTATACAGGTACTTAAAACACAGGAAACTGGCTTTTAACCCATCTGGCCAATAAAGTGACTACACTAACTTTCTTATGTGTTTCCTAGCTGAGATAGACCATAGGTTCATAAGTTCATAGGTTGGTACTAGGCTATCTGCCCAAAGACATTTATAAGCCTAGCCAGAATGTGCTGACTTTCGCCACCCCCTTAGATTAGTTCCCTGTGCCTCTGTCCAGCAGAACCACTGAAGTGATCCTTGAGGTAAACTTTCTGTTTCCCATCCACTCATCAAGGTTTCTTTTGAAGAGTGTTAGTGAGGAGCTCTGCCTAATGTAGATTGTGATCTTGTTCCAAAGCACATCCTATTTATTGTTGTGATGAGGTTTAGATCCCTAGAGCATGTGGCTCGAGGGGATAAGGTTTTCTTTAGGTGGAGTATGTCCATCAATTCTGGGTTGGACATGGTCTTGTATGTCAGGCAGAGATCACCTCTGACTAGGCGGTATGCAACCAAGTACAGGCAGGGCAAGGCAGTGGCAGGGTTTTGAGTTATTAGAGCTCATGGTCAAACATTACACTATTTGGGTCGACAATTTATCTAAGACAGTTACTGAACTTGACAACAGTATTAAGGCTGACCTTGAGTTTGCACGTTACAAATTTGAATACAGCCAAGTATTTTCAAGTATTGACCATTATATGCCCAAACTTAAAACTAACAAGATTAAAAAACTAGAACATGACTATAAGGCGTACAACCAAGGTACAGCATATCCAGTTCCTTTTGCAACACAAGTATGGCAGAAAAGCCAAGCACTTGTTTCACAATAGAACAGTAATTCAAGTCTAAATTTAGACAGTAGCAATAACAGTAACCAGTTCAATCAGAATGCCAACAATGTTGGGGTACATTTTGATAATGCCTATATGGATGCCACCAATGGTATTGATGATAATACTAGTTCTACTTGTTTCACTGAAGTTTGGAGGAGTAAGAGACTACAAAATTGTTCTCGGGGGCAGCATAGTAATGGCCAAAATAGTAGTCATCAAAATAACTAAAATCAAAATCAGAATTTTCGGCAAGCCAATCATACAGGAGCGAGACCGAAGCAACAGAAGAATTTCCAATCGAACAAAGGCAAATCGAAATTCAACAAACGCAAGACTTAACTGGTCCACTTTGCCTTGTTGAAGAACACTTAAGTCCAGTTACACTCCACAGAATAGGTGGTATAATCCAAGAGCCAATACCAACGTTGATAGACTCTCACTGTCAGGTTGTCTCGGACTTAGTTGGCCCAGTTATTGTTGATAACAAGGAGAGAGATTTTAAAGTTTACAACTTCTCTTCAGTGGTTATTTCTCCTAACATTGTGGACTTTTTAGCAAAGGGACATACATATGTCCCTACACAGCAATTGGACTTGGTAAAAACTGTTATTGATATTAAAACCTTCACTAAGAAGTTGAACTTTCATTTGATGTTTGGGGATGTCATGAATGTATCGGTTGCAGATAAGTTTCGCACACCTAGTACTTTCAACCCACCATCACACCTAGTTTTACAAATGTTTGAACAACTTTGCGAATTAAACATTAGACAAGCAGTCAAGAGAGGTTGTAGAGCAAAATTTTCACATAATGCAGTCAGGGATGAACGTGAATATTAAGAGTACATTAAGTCACTGGATATTTGTGTATGTAAACCAGATAAAGGAGGAGGTTTAGTAGTATTTGATAATAGCAACTATATTGAACATATGAAAACGCTATTAACCAACAGTGCTTATGAATTAAGCTCACGTTCATAGGTTAATAAAGTTTACAGCCTCACTAAAAACTGTATCAATGATATGTACATAGAAGGAAGGATTGAACAGAATGTATTTAATTACATGTCAACATCTTATCCAAAACTCCCATATCTTTTCGGTATTCCCAAAATACACAAAGACCCACTAAATCCCCCTATGAGACCCCTAGTAGATGGTCATGGTTCACCCACATATTCTTGTGCCAAGGTAGTTGACGCGATTCTCCAGAAATATTTGGTTTTTGAGAACCAAATATGTAAGGATTCTTGGTCCTTTTTGGGGAAAATTGATAACTTGCAATATAATGAAAATTACAACTTTCTCACTATTGATGTGAAAGACCTTTATACCTGTATCCCCCATGATTTAGGTATCGAGTGGGTAGGTTTCATGTTAAACAAACATGGGGCCTCAGTAGCTGAAACCTCCTTAGTGACAGAACTACTTGACCTTATACAATCTAACAACTTTTTTATGTTTGATAATGAGTTTTATTTGCAAAAAGTAGGGGTTGCTATGGGTTCCCCGTGTGGGGCCAGTATAGCAAATTTAGTAATGGCTTATTGGGAATCCAAATGTGTGCTTAAAAATGAGAATCATAGGAACCTTTTGGTATTTTATACACGATACCTTGACAATACCTTCATATTATTAAATGAAGACAGCAAAGTCAGTAGGAACATGGTAGAACTGCTGAATTAATCTACGCAGTTTTTGGAATTTACATCAACATTTGATACAGAAGCTATAGCCTATTTGGATATTTGGTTAGTTAAGAACAGAACTCAGGGTTGCTTTACAGCCAAAATACATAGGAAAAGTACCTATTCAAACTCATTCCTTCATTTTTCCAGTTGCCACCCCCATTTTCAGAAACGGTCAGTTATTAAGGGTCAGTTAGTGAGGGCCTCACGTATAGTTAGCCATGATGAAGACTTTGTAGAGGAATGTTGTTTCTTAAAAAGTTTGTTTTTACATTGTGGCTACCCTGAGACCCTACTAGACTCATTAATCAACGAAGTCAGCTTGAAAAGATCTAACCAGTTTTATAAACCTCTCTTGGCAGTTAAGGTTTTAGCATCTGAACTGTCTGGTGGGTCTAATTTTGTGGCAACACCTAATGTGGATGAGCCAATAGAACCAAGTATTCAAGACTTCCAATTAAAGTTTACCACCATATTCAGTCCGCAAAGCCATCTTTGCATTAAGATTATTCAGAAAAATTGGGAACTTTTTAGGACTAACCCAATGTTATTTAACAAATTGGATAGTTCACCAAAAGTAACATTCAGGAGAGGTAAAAATCTGAACAATTTGTTGGAACAACAACATTACAGTATCCCTAGAATAACTGGTATGAACAAATGTGAAAATTGCAACTTCTGTAAGTTTGTTGAGATAGCGAATTGGTTTGCCATCAATGGTATACACTTCAGGCTTAAATTTAAGTTCAACTGTAATTCTAGGTTAGTAGTTTACTTAGCTAAATGCCAATGTTGTCCTGCATTCTATATTGGCAAAACAGAGCATAGGCTCCGTGATAGAATGTATGAACATCAGTATGCCATTGGGAGAAGAAAAATGGACAACGTGTTAGCTAAGCTTATTCAGTTGAATGTAGATCATAAATTCAAGTTCATGGCTATATCAAGTATCACAAGATATTAGGGGAGGACCTTTACCCCTAAGACTTGAAGAATTAGAATTATTCTGACAAATTAAGCTTAATGCCTATAATTATCCAGGACTTAACGAAACTTGTTCTATTAGTAGTATTTTAAAATTGAGAAGCTTGCAGAGATGAGGTGACACTGAATAAGCCAGAAAAGTAAAAAGTGGCTTATTAGTTTTTATGTCTAGTTTTTAAATTTTGTAATGGTTCTTTATCCTTACAATATGTAACAATCGCTAACTTATGTGTTTTGATTTATTTTAGATACATCTTTGACATTGTTACACAAGTAATGGTTCTTTATGCTTACAGTATGTAACAATCGCTAGCTTGTTATGTGTTTTGATTTATTTTAGATACATCTTTGACATTGTTACACAAGTAATGGTTCTTTATGCTTATAGTATGTAACAATCGCTAGCTTGTTATGTGTTTTGATTTATTTTAGATACATCTTTGACATTGTTACACAAGTGCACACATTCACTACAACATTCATTGATTATTTTGTGCTGTCACAGTGTGTTCAGATTAGTTATATGACTTAAAGTAAGCAGGTACGTCCTAAATCAGTAATGTTTATGAAGGTGTATCTCTTTAATTAGACTCTTGCATGATTAACATTGTTAATGATTGGGTAGTTTGACTACCGGTCTGTTTAAAAATGGTTTGTACCTTTATACTTCACTTCTGAAGAAGTCTGTGTGTCAGCAAATGAAAAGCACTTAAAGTTAGAATAAATTCCTTGGCTTTACACTCTGCAACTGCCGTGGCAGTGTTTCTTATTCCAAGTTTTTGTGTGCCATTTTTTATTCAAGCTTGTCTATAATACCAGAATGGGGAATGGTGTCAAAGACCTTAGCGAGGTCTAGGTAGGTTGTGTGTACCACCTTTCCCTTGTCTATACCCTTGGTAACTGTCTCAAAGAAGTCCACCAGGTTTAGGAGGCATGATCTGCCCTTAACAAAGCCAAACTGCATGGGGTCCAGTGTTTGGATGTTCCCAATGTCTCTGTTAATGAGTTTCATGATGATGCACTCCATAGCCTTGCAGACCAAGCTAGTCAGGCTTATAGGGCAATAGTTTCCAGGGTCTGTTGTGGCTCCACCTTTGTGGAGCAGAATAACCATTGCTGTGCACCACTCTATGAGTATGTAGCCTGTGGAGAGGCTGAGTTTGAACAGTGTGTTTAGGTGAGGGGTTGGTTCATCTTTGAGCCCATGTAGGACGCAGCCTGGGACACCATCTGGTCCCATTGATGCTGTGTTTTTGGCTTTGGAGAGGGCTGTTTTAACCTGAGTGTCCATTCTTCTGGTATGGTTATGGGCCCTTTTGGGGGTGAGAGGAGGGTGAAGTTTGTGCTGAACCTGTCTGCCAGGATGTTGGCAATATCGGTCGGTTCAGTGTATTTTGTGCCATTCTGCACTAACTCCGAGCAGATCTGAGCATTGCCACTTAGATTCCTGACATAGCTAAAGAATGCCTTGTGGTTATCTTTGGAGTCCTTGGCAATTTTTCTTTCAAAGCTCACCTTGGATGATTTTATGAGGGATCATAGTTTCTTGCTGATACTGATCAGGGATGTCTTCCCTTCTTGGGATTTTACTCTTTTCTGTACTAGTTTCCTCCTTCTATTGTATAGCTTGTTTATTGCAGGAGTCCACCAGACTGGTTTCCTTTTCTTGGAGGAGTGAGTCTTGGTTTTGCTTGAGATGGCATGATCCATGCATTTTTGTAAGTGCCTGTAGAATGCATTAGTAAAGGATTTTGCAGCTTGGACAGTGTTATCCTTCAGCATGGGGGCTTTGAAACTTTCTACCTCGGTCTTAAGTAGCGTGAAGTTTGCTTTTGAAAAGTTTTTCACTGTGGTTTTCTTGTCCAGGGGTGGGGGCGGAATACGGATATCCAAAGTAATTTGTTTATGGTCAGATCTAACCAGCAAGTGGTTGACCATTTGTATGGAACACCGGTCGCCCATGTTGGTGATGACCAGGTCCAATATGTTGTCACCTCTGGTGGGAGTGTTGACCAGTTGAACCAGGGCGTTTGAGTTTATAAATTCTAGGAAAAGTTGGACAAGGGAGTTAGTACTTGAGTAGTTCTCCCAGTTAATGTTTGGGTAATTGAAATCACCCAATATTAGGGTGTTTGGTAGGACCTTTATGTTTCCTAGTGTTTCCAGAAATGCGAAATGGGGGTCCTGGGACATGGTGGGTGATCTGTAGCAAGCTACAATTTGAATTGCAGTTTTGCCCATAGTTAGTTGCACGTGGATGATCTATGAAGCATCGTGCTGTACCACTAACCTGGAGGTGTGGGTATCCTTGATGAATATGAATACGCCCCCGCCTTTTGTATTTCGGCACCATCTACTGCCTGTAGATGGAATATCCCAGTCCTCTTAATGTAAAAAACACAAAAAAGGATTGCTTGAGAGTGTAATCTACCAAAAAACAACTTTTAACAAATTAACTAGATGAGGTGCTTTCAAGTCAATCTGAACAACAGCAAGACAGTTTGAACAAATGTAGCAATTTCAGCCTTAAATGCAGATAAATGCACAAATAAAACAATAAATCAGCAGTTGATCACTTAAATAGCTTCTGGAATTGCAATTTTTTAAATGCAAGTACTTAACTTTTTTCTGGATGGAACTTGATGCAAGGAAATCACTTCAAAGGCAAAGATGAGGACACCAAGCACCTGAGGTTTGTGGGAAAGTGCTTTGAACCATGTAAACATATTGGATTTACACAGGCACATAAAATACAGGAGACTAGCTTCTAAACACTCTGGCCAATAAAACAACTACACTATAGCTTTCTGAAGTGTTTCCAAACTCAGATAGACCAGGCCATCACTTACTGACAGTAGATGGAATGTCCTAGTCCTATTAATGTAAAAACACAAAAATGATTGCTTGAGAGTGTATGTTACCACAAAACAACTTTAACAAACTAGCTAGTCAAGCCTATTTCAAGTCACTCAGACCAACAAGACGATTTGAGAAAATGCAGTAATTTCAGTCTTAAATACTAAGGTACAAGTACAGTAACAGTAGATACAAATTAAAATTCAATTAACATAGACGATAATGTTACATCAATGAAAACAAGCAATTACAGTTTGAGCTTAGTATCATTTGGCAAAGAAAATATACACCACAGAGTTGGGGAAGGTATGAGAGCAAGAAAAACAGTTGTGGGGTATAAGGAAAGAAGCAGCTAGGTTATAGTGAGTAAAGATCAGAGGTTATGGGTGTCTTTCAAGTATAGTGTATTGAGTGTTGCAGAATATTTAGTGTTGCAGGATAAAACTAGAAATCAGCAATCAATCACTTAAATTGCTTCTGGAAGTGAAGTTTTTAAAAACGAGTTCTAAGCTTTTGCCTGGATGGCAAGTGATGCAAGAAAGTCACTTCAGAGGCACGGGTATGAATGCCAAGAGTTGCTGAGTTTTGTGGGAATGAGCCAAGAGCTGCACAGATGTGTTGAATTTATACAGGTAGTTAAAATACAGGCTACTGTATAGAATACCTTTAGCAGGGCCAAATGTGCAGGAATACAACAATTAAGTATGAACAACAAATATAAAGTAGCAAATTACACATTACACTGCCAGTAAAGGTTCTCAAATGAGCATTTCTCAGCAATCAGGAAATGACAAATGTTAGGGCACTTGAAAATGATTTAAAGTACAAAAATCAGCAAATAAAGCAGTACATCTCCAATACAGTTAAATGAAGTGCAAAGCAGAAAAATAAATCTTTTATCTGCTGAGGGTGACACAGGATTAATTCAGGACCCTCTAAGAGTGTGTCAAAGATGCCAATCAGATCAAAGCTCTGTGAAAATGATGATTAAGGGAGTTTAACTCAAGAGCAATACTGGTTTGCTGAGTGGGCTGCCAGTATTATGGAGCTATGTAAAACAACATGCGGGAAAGGTACTTAATTAACTTACACAACTGACAATAGCAATCAAAAAGGGGAGGGACGGACTTCAGTAGTCTAAAAGGGTGGAAGCCAGAGAGACTGTTTTTTTTAAAACCACAATAGGGAAGGCAAAGGGTAGGACCTGGGAAAAATTTGAACTTCTGTAAGAAGCCAGACAAATCAGACACTTCAGCCTGCAGACCACAGTATTTCACATGTCTATGTGATCTAAAATGGCAAGTAGAAATGCTTTAACCCAAAGATATATAAAATGAATTTAAGAAAGACCAGGAAAGCAATCTAATCAGTAAAACAGATCTGTACAAACCAGACAAAACCAGAACCAATAGCGTGTATAGCACAGTCAAGCTGCCACCAAGTCTGTGAGTAACTGTTCAGGCCTGTTAGTTTTAACAAAACTGTCTCAGCTAAAGCAGTGGTCTCCAACCTTTTTTGCACCAAGGACAAGGGTAAGACAATTTTCCATAGACCGGCCATCTTGCTGCGCGCATAATAAAGTAGATATTTATTTATTTATTTGACATTTGTTTAACGAGGAAGCCAGACCCGAGGAGAAAAGCACCAAAGTACAATAAAAAGACAGTTGGCAATAATTACCAAAAAAAAAAAAAAGTGTACATTCTGCTTAATGGCATAACATTGATCTACTATGGTTGAGAGGTAAGAAAACCTAATGGCAACCTTAATGATTTTATGTTTATAAGAGCAATATTTAACATCTGTCCCTGTTATTTGGCTCTGTCCAGCATACCTCTCAACTGTACAGATTTTCACAGAATGTCCAGATTTTTGCCTCATATTTTTGGTCTTTTTCTCATAACATTGTTGTTTTCTGGCAAATCACTGGCAGATCATTGAGGATGAACGTCTTCTGCGTGGAGACATGCGTGAATGGGGCATACCTTCATTGAAGGTTGTGCGTCAGGGCTGGTAACTCGGCACATAAAAATCAACTACCAATCATTAGCAGACCGGAGTTCCGCTGTGGCGACCCCTAACTGGGAAAAGCCAAAAGTCACATCATTGAGGATGAAGTCAGAAAATAATGACAGACAGTTGAGTTTCATATTTCATACCTTTCAGAAAATTCATGCTAATGCAAAACCTGTATTTCTTTCAACTTTTGAAGTTTGTAAGAGCAGTACTTAAAAGGGTCCCTATTTTGTGCCTTTGTCCCCCCATTATTTTTGGCTTTGTCCAGATTTTTTTGATCTAAGTAAGAGGCTGAGAGGTATTCAGACCTCTCAACTGAACAGATTTTCACAGAATGTCCAGATTTTTCCTTCTGAGTTTTGGTCTGATCCTCATAACCTTTATGATTTTCTGGCAAATCACTAGGATGATCTGAGGACTGAAGTCAGTAAGTAATGATAGACATTTGTATTTCAGACCTCATATCCTTCAGAAAAATGCATAAGGCAAATCCTGTTATTCTAACAACTTTCTGTGATTATAAGAGCAATATTTAAAATCTGTCCCTGTTTGTCCCCCCCATTCTGTTAGGCTTTGCCCAGATTGCACTACTAAGAGGTTGAGAGGTAGTGTGTGTGTGTGTGTGTGTGTGTGTGTGTGTGTGTGTGTGTGTGTGTGTGTGTGTGTGTGTGTGTGTGTGTGTGTGTGTGTGTGTGTGTGAGAGAGAGAGAGAGAGAGAGAGAGAGTGAAGAGTGAGAGTGATCGCTGGAGGCAGCAGCAATGAGGTTTGTGTACCTTTCATCCATACCACACACACACACACACACACACACACACACACACACACACACACACACACACACACACACACACACACACACACAGGGTCCCTTTTGCATTCATGCATGCATTTCACTCTCACATCACTCTTACTGTCTCCCGATCAAACACATACTCAGTCACATCCTCATTCATACTTGCATTGACACATCACTCTCACTCTCCCGATCTCACATGCAGTCACTTCCTCATTCATACCTGCATTCATTCACACATCCATTTGTCACACCCACATGCCACACACCCACTTGCGCATTCATTCATACATCGCTCTCACTGTCTGTCACACCCACACGCCACACACCCACTTACACATTCATTCATACATTGATCTCACTGTCTGTCACACCCACATGCCGCGCACCCACTTACGCATTTATTCATACATCGCTCTCAGTCTCCCGATCTCACACATAGACACAATCACGTCCTCATTCATACCTGCATTCATTCACACATTGCTCTCACTCTTACGATCACACACACACACACACACACACACACACACACACACACACACACACACACACACACACACACACACACACACACACATATTCTTTTGCTTTCATGTACGCATTCACTCACACACGCAGACACATAAACACATTCATACAGGCATTCACTTACCTGATGGCCCGGTACCAAGTGCTCCACAGCCCAGTACCAGTGCATGACCCAGTGTTTGGGGACCGCTGAGCTAAAGAACAAAATAGTTTACTTACCAAAAGAAATGTCAGAGCTGCTGTAAGAAGCCAGACAAATCAATCACTACAGCTTGTAGTCCACAGTAAATCCTCCTTTGCGATCTTATTTGTTGAGCTGGGAAATTTTCCATATTTGGGTGACTCTGCTTGTACTTCTGTTCAAATATCTTCGGAGATGCTTTTTTTTGTTTTGTATTGATTAGTTTTGCTTGTTCCTCTGTGTATATATATGGCACCATATCACGACTTTTTATCTTTCCCATGATCATGTTTCTATTTTATGCTTTTCAAAAACCTCTGTTTTTTTTGTTCTTTACATTTTCTTACTTTCTCTGTTGCTTCTTTTTTTTTCCAGGCAGCCAAATGTTTCTTTGTCTATATAATGTTTTTTTTTTGGTTGATCTGTTCAATTAAGGAAAATGAAGTTTTGCCTGTAGTTTTTGACATTTTTTCTTGTGCAAGTATTTTTCTTTATTTTTATTTCTTTCTTACTCTTTCTAAATATCTTCTGTATGGAAGTTCTATTTTTTTGCGTAATAGTAATTATGCAAAATGCCATCCTTTCATTCTTATCAATACTCTACTTTGCCACCTCCATACCTTTTACTTGGCCTATAAGTTTTTGTGTTTTTTGCCACCTCCATGCCTTTTACTTGGCTTATTAGTTTTTGTGTTTTTTGTGGACTACTTTTTCCTTCCTTTGTTGCAGGCAAAATAATCAGTAAGGTCTTACAAGAGAAACAATCTCAGATATTCTTCCTTTATAAGTATTGGTTACGAAGGGTCACTAACAAATGTTGTGAAGAACAAATATGGAACAGGCAATCTATTTACTGAGCAAGTTGCTTTGTTGAATCACACTAGTGTGCGAGAGAGGCAGCAATGTAAACTGAGGTGAGCTACCAGCCACAACTCTGAGCTGAAATATCAGAAGACTAGAGGCTTCTGAACTTCCAAAAAACATAAGTTGCCTGTTTTTTTGCTTATTTATACTATTTACTGCATTTTTATTGCCTGCTGTCTACTTTAATACTGTATTTGTACACTGTGCACTAGCCTACACTTTTGTACTGCAATCGTCTGCCTTACTGCACCTATTAAATCGTATTTTATTGCTGTTTTCACTGTTTATAAAGCTCTTTTTGCTATTTTCACTGTTAAGTATCTGCTGGTACTTTTCACTATTGCAAAGCAATCTTTTCTGCTCGTTCTGGTTTCTCCCCAAAGCAGCTTTAAAATAACTGATTTGTTAGCTGTTTAAAGCATCTGTTAGAGCCTCCTTGCTGATTTTCTGCTGTTTTAAATGTTTTTTTTTTTTTTTTTAGTGGCTCATTTCTAATTTTCTGCTGTGTTAAACATTCTCTAATGTTTCCCACTGAAACTAGGGTAGGTAGTGGCTGTAGCATAGCCCAGACACAAGTTTGCTGCATCTAGTTCTGTTTGTAGTGGCTGTTTGTTCTGAGAACGTTTTCCAGGCCATCTTAGAATGGAAGGGGCATTTCTACACTTCAGTGAGAGGAGTGTGCTGATGGGAACCTGTCTGGTGAAGGGTGATTGGTCTAGTGCTTGGAGTAAGCATCCTCTCTGACCCATTTGAACCTTTTTAAAGTTTTTTTTTTTCAAATTTGTAGCTTCTGGTATTTAAGCCCTGCATTTGAGCAGGTTTATACTTATTTGCACATCTTGCAGCATCGTGCATTGCTATGCAATTATGCACTGTAGCTGGACAGAATTTCACAATTTTTCCCTTAGGTACAGCTGTAGTACATTAGTGTAGCCCTCATCCTTAGTACTTTCTCAGTCAAAAAAATACGGCTAGTGAATTGTAACCTATTAAACCCCCAAAAAAGGCAGAAATATCCATCCACTGAGCTCCTCTTTGATCGATCCTGAAAAGCCCCCCTTTGTGATAACAGTCTTCAACCTAGCATTATGGACCGTTGGACTATCCTTGTTTCGCCTGCCATCCATGTTGACTTGGGTCTCTTGTAGCAATAGCCTCATGTACACCAACAACCCTCTACTAATAACTCATACTAGTACAGAGTGTGAGAGATGTATCTACACCAAGAATCTTGAATCCATGCTCTCTCACACTCAAAACAGTAACATGGAAGAAGTTGTCAACCCACCCACCACTACATATGCACATAGTACCACTACTCACGCATCAAACTCAGAAATCAACATATGTGGAGATTCTCTCAAAAAACTTACTGAAACACCAGAGACCTCCAA
This sequence comes from Protopterus annectens, assembly GCF_019279795.1. Lineage (NCBI taxonomy): Eukaryota > Metazoa > Chordata > Ceratodontiformes > Protopteridae > Protopterus > Protopterus annectens. Next base: position 974,969,074 of record NC_056737.1, on the reverse strand, counting down.
AACACAAGACTACTACAACTAACACAGTTCCCATAGCACCCATAGGACATAGTAATACCAGTGTCTCACCTACCAAGCCCGTAAGGTGTAACACTCAAAAAACAAATTTTCTTGTCATTGGAGGCTCGGTAGTAAGGCACATGCATGTTCCAGTCACCAGGCTGGACGAGAAAGTCACAGTCAGATGCCTATCATGTGCCAGGATTCATCAGATCATGCATGCACTCAGGTCTCTCAGCAACAAGTACCATTATGACTCTGTCATAGTTCATGTTGGAGTGAATGACCTGAGACATACCTGAGTGAACTATATGAAGATATATGATTGAGCTCTCTGATTATGTGTCCCAAGCAGGTGCATCCCTAGCCTTGAGCAGCATACTACCCTCACCTAGAATGATGTCACAGTATAAACAAAAAATAATCGATTTCAGTAATTGGCTTAGTTTTCATTCAAAGGGGGATCTAGTTCCTGTCAGCCTGGGAAGCCATAGTTGACAGACCTTGCTTTGCCAGAGACAGTTTGTACCTGGCACCTTTAGGCTTTTAGCTGCTGCAAAGGCTTTTGACTCCCCCATAGTGCTTTTTGTTTTTTTTAGGTAAGGTCTCGAAAACAAACTTACCAATATGGAATCTGCCTATTATAACAAAATAAGGGTCATGCGGCTAAACGCTGGGAGCTTAAACCACAAACTGCACACCCTGGAAGTACTTCTATCACTGGAAGATGTAGATGTCTGTGCAGTCGCAGAAACCTGGTTGAAGGCCTCAGAGAGTACCTTGGCCTTGCAAGGTTACAATATCTTCCACACCTTCAGACCACAAAATGAACATGTAAGAATCAAAGCAGGTGGTGTTTCTTTCTATATTAGAGATAAATTCACTTCCTGTCTAGTTAGACTGGACAACTCCATGGAGTTACTCCAAGTTCAGTTTACAGTGGGCAAGTCCCCCATTCAAGTCATAGCCAGTTATAGATCCCCCTCTATGAGTCATGACGCACATGAAACATACTTGACCAAACTGGAGGCAATCCAAAAATTACCAGATACTCTGGGGGTGTGTTATGAGGCTGATCATGGATTGGCTGTTGAGAAGGGGTGTGTATTGTATTTGATTTAGTGATTGGATTTTATTCTATTTAAAGGTGTGTTTAGCTTTTTTGAATGTATATGATAAAGTTCCGGTATTTGTTGGTGGGACAAAATCCTGCACTGCTGTTTTTAAGGATTATTTTAATATTAAACCTGCGTTTTTTCCATCAAGCTGCCTTTTTGTTTTTCCAGTTTGTGGTGATTTTTTGTGGCTGAAACAGATGCACTGCCACAACTCTCTCACCCTCTTTAGTTAAATCTGACCACAAATCAGTCACTTTCCAGCTAGCACCAACACCAGAACTCACAACGGGTGAAATCAGACTAAAAAACTTTACCAAGGCAAACTATACCCTCCTAGGTGAAGGTATAAATGCATTCCATGCTCCACCCCAGCGGGAAGTGGAAACTACACCAAAGCTTACACTAAATCCCTGTACAATCACTTGCATAAGTGTATAGACTTGGCTGCACCAGAAGTAATAATCAAAGCCAGAGCCCCAAGTAAAAACAAGCTGCCATGGTGGACATCTAGCATCAACAAACTTTACAATGAATACAAAAAAGTTGCTGTCCAAGAAAACAAAGGTGAGGCCCCAACAATGGAAAAGCACCCTCCTCAGCCTGAATAGGCAAATAAGAAAACGTGTCAAATCCACTAAGGGCTTCTTTGAGAAAAACTTGACAAGCACAGCCAAGGATAGCCATAGGGCCTATTACAGCTATGTACGTAGCCTAAAAGGTAGGACCCAAGCATGTACAGAACTACTGACCAACGGTATCACACACACTGACACCACAGAGATAGCAAACCTGCTAGTGGATAGGTTTAGCAAAAATTTCACTCCCTTAACCCCTCCAAACTTATCACAAACCTTCTCCAATCCCCCACCCTACATATCTAAAGAGCAGGTCATCAAAGCCTTGTCCAAGGCAAAAAACACAGCCTCTACGGGACCAGATGGCATTCTAGGCTGTCTTCTAAACTGGCTAAAACATGAACTAGCATCACCATTAAGTACCCTTTTCAATCATAACCTAACAACAGTTTTTTTTTTCCTGGTGAATGGAGAACAGCAACAGTTATTCCCTTCCACAAAGATGGCCTTGCAACAGACCCAGGAAATTGCAGACCCATAAGCCTGATCAGCCTCATCTGTAATGCCATGTAAAGTATCATTATGGACTTCATAAAGAAATAGACGACCTCCAAACCCTGGATCCTACCCAATTTGACTTCATCAAGGGCAGATCCTGCCTGTTAAATCAGTTGGGTTTCTATGAAAATGTGACCAGGGCCATTGACAAGAGCAAATCTGTGTACACAGCATACCTCAACTCGGCAAAGGCTTTCAACACAATCCCACACTCAGGCATTACCAAAAAACTTAGCAAACTGAATGTAAACCCCTTTGTTGTAAGATGGGTTGCCAACTGGTTCACAAACTGGACACACACTATCAAAGTGGGTGACTCCACATCAACCAGCAGACCTATTAAGAGTAGGGTGCCACAGGGGTCATTGCTGGGCCTCTTTCTGTTTGGTATATATTTCTCAGAAATTTAGGTCAAAACTAAGAGATTATGGCTGACCAAGTTTGCAGACGACTGCAAACTGGATGCAATTATAGAATCTCCAAATTATGTCAGTATACTCCAGGAGGGTCCTTTGCAGGCCAATGACTGAAGTCTTAGTCACAGTCTCAAACTGAATGCAAAAAAATGCATCATCATTTCCTTCGGCACAAATAATGTCCCTTCACACTATCAAATCAACAACAATACCCTAAGTAACCATGAAGTGGTAAGGGACCTGGGATCATAAGTTGACCATGACCTTAACTTCGACCACCATGTGTCTACTGTAGTAAGGAAGGCTTTCTACATAGCACACTTGATTAGTAAAGGAATCACCTCAAGAGCAAAATAGGTTATAACCTCTATACTTGGCACTAATCCGGCCCATAATTGAGTATAACGCCCTGTTCGGCATGTACCCTACAAAGTACCTGCAGCTACTTGGCAGACCTCACAGGTTCCAAGCAAAGAGGATTAAGGGACTCTAGCAAGTGCCTTACACAGACCGACTTAAGTCCCTGTCTCTATACTCTGTATCGTACAGACTTCTTAGGGGAGACTTATTCCTGGCTTCAATCTCAGACCCAAACCTAATGAACTTGCTGCATACCTGTAAATCAAACGGGACTAGTGCTACTTATTCCAGGGATCTAAACATTTCCTGAGACTTAAATAGGACATGATGGAGGGACATATTTATCTCCCAGTGACTGCCACATCTTTGGAATAGACTACCTATTCACGTGAAATAGAGCACCTCTATAACACTGTTCAAGAGGAGTCTGGACCAGTGGATGAGGCATTGTAAATTCTTACTAAGGATAGCACCCACAACCTTCCTAGACATGGGCAGCCATTACTAAATGCAATCTTGGATATTCATTATAATTTCTATGGTATTACATTGGGAAGCAATGGCTAGGCTTCAAATGACCTCTGGGGATAGCGTAGTTATCTCCTATGAACTGTGATCCTATGATAAAAGTAAAAATAGCATCACTGCATCTCCTTCAGTCCAAAGAACAGCAACCTCAAAGTTGATTATATTAAATAAAGAGATATGTGAGTGACAGTCCCTACATAGGGATATGAGGGTGCAGCCTCCAGAAAAAATGTTGAGAAACATCCAATAAAATTTTAATTTTATATAGTCATTTTCACATAGCCACACTTTTTCTGTGGTGCAATGTGAATTAGTGACAGAGAGGAGAAAATTATATCAGATTCTGCAATGTATTTTGTTGACCCCTTCATTTAATCTCCCAACAGTTCAACATGCAGATGTGAAACACAGAAAAAAAAAGTGGATTGTCTAAATATTCCCACCTCTTCTTTCCACCACCGTTATAATAACAAGGTGATAAATCATGTTATCACAGTTAATTAATGCAAAACATAGCTTCCACACTTCACTTTTCCTCTCTAACTTCCACTATGTACATAGCGCTACTAAGAAACTATTAAAACATTTGAAAAACACACAAGGGTCTGAAATGACTCAGATGTGGAACTATTTCAAGGGAATCATTACTTTTTTATTTTATCACTAATTGTACAACTGTTTGATGTTTTTCTTTCTGAAGTATTCTGACTTGTATATTTAAAACTAGAATATAGTAAATCATGCTGCATTGAGTATACAATAAGTCAGTGCAAATGTTAAAAGACAGACGAAATTATAGGTCCACTTGTTTCCAAGTCAGGTGTTAATAAACATATTTCACAAACTGTCCTACTAAACATCGTTCCCTCTTAATTACCTCATTTATAGAAACACATCCTATTCTGTCTAGAAGGGTTGCAATGTCTATGTTGCTTCTGGATGTTTTTATTACCTTTTTTGAAGGTTAACCATTTCCAGGGAACAACAGAGCTTCTTTCTTTATAAATGTTTATATTCACGGTACTACTGCCAAAAGTGTACAATCCAGCATTCTGTTTTGATGACAGTGTGCATTGATACAATACCTAACTGTACTTAAATGCAGGCTTTATCAAATCATCCTTCTGTCATAAAGCATAACAAGAAAATCCAAGTCAAAGTAATTAGCAAGGCACTACATAACAAATAAAACCTTTTATATCAAAAGGCAGCAAGAAATAAAACACACCACTGATGAATGTTTTGAAATCAATTATTTTTCAAAACATTAAAATAAAATTGCCTGGTTTCTCTTACAGTATGTAACCTTCTTTCAGATATTTTCATTTTGTTCTTAAAGTGCAAAAGTTGCCTTCATTAGTTTAAAAAGTAAAAAAAAAAGCATTCCTAATTAATTTGAACATGAGAATGGAGTAACCATGAGCTTTGCCTTCAGGCTATTTTTCTAAACTAACGCAAAACAGCTATGAAAATTAGACTTTTGGCATCATCAGTTTGCAAGCAACTGTGAACCAATCAGATATCCAATCACTGCCCATCTGAACTTCAGTATCTATTAAAATGTGCCAGCTTCTTTTTTTTACACATTCAGGTTTTTGAAGCAAAAGTTTATCCAAGTCAAACAGTTAAAAAGCCATTGGAATTATCACAAGGGGTCTGTTTAGCTTCAGTCTTGATAAATCGCCTCAGAGATCCAGTCAAAAACAGCACAGTTCTATTCATTTTATTTATCTGGTTGCTATGTGACTGCTGTGCTCTTTGGCCATAAAATTCATAAACTGAACTCAGGGTGACAGAGTACTTTGGAATTGTGGATTTTATTTTAACTGCCCTATCTTTTGAGGATTGCACAAATTTTAAAGTGAATCTCTCATGTCGATTATTAAACATTTCTTACTTTTTCTGTTAAAGTGTATACTACTTTGTCTTCTCTAGAAAAACTATATATTTTAATTTTATCCTAAGCCTCACTTCCTATATCCCATTCTTCCTCCATTTAGCTTCTATGTTTCTTTTTCTGTGACTCAGGCACTGACCCTGAATAAATACTTCCTGTGATAAGCAGCATGTTATGAGAGGTTTAGAGGTGATGTAAAATGCCATTGTTTTAGCACAGAGTGTAGCTTTTTGTGATGATTTTCTGCTATTTTACATGATTGTACATCGAGGTACAGGAAGTATTTGAAAGGCTAACCTATCTCTTGAATGCATTGAAGCACTCTCCCCAGTCTTATAAAACAATATGCACCCTCTCCTGTCTTATAAAACAATATGCACTACTGACAACATAATGGAGCTGCTGTCTCTGTAGGCTAATTGAAAGACCATGTTCAGAGGATGATAAGCATTTTCTTCTTCGGCCATCTCTACTACCCCATTCTATATCACAAAATTGACTTAACACTTTCAATGGTGCCCTCACAAGTGCATGTGTGCTGCGTGTGCACATGCATAAGTATTTATGTATGCATGTTATATATCTGCATGCTATGGTACAGAACATATATATTAGCTTACAAAAGACTCCACAATTTGCATGATGTTTTATACTTTGTGAATACTGCCATATTGGCTTTACTTATATTTATTATATGGAGTACTCTGGTTATGCGTCAAAATGAGTAGAAATAGTCTTTTTATAGGAAGGCTCATACGCAAAAAACTTGTCTTTGACAAAACTATTAGAGTAAGGTTCTTATATATGAATTTTACTGCTAATATGAATTTCATTATTTGAGCTTCATTATTTTAAAACTAAGTGAACCTCAAGGTTCTTACATACCAGCCTTGCTGCCATAAAACTAAGCAAACCTCACACTGCCACACAGGAAATACTTGCTAGGAAATGCAATTAAAAAACAAGTTCATAACTTTAAAAACTATACCACATTTCCTGCTGCTATACAACTGGCAGTCAGAAGAGAAGCATTCCATTACTCAACTGACAGCTTTAAAATATGTTACACACCTTGCGCTATCACTCAAAGGCAGCCAAAAGTGAAATGCACCACTATTCAACTGACAGATTTAAAAACTGCTACACACCTTGTGCTGTCAGTCAATAGGCAGATAGACGTGAAATGCACCACTATTCAATTGACAAATTTAAAAGCTGTTACATACCTTGCGCTACCACATAAGTTTTATGTTTTAATTTTTCATTTCTCTGTGTTATTTTACCAGTTATTATCACATACTGGCATCCAAATCTCCACATCAGTTGCAAAAAGTTATGACTGGGCATCAAGAAATTCACTTCTTGAGCTTCACTCATTAAACAAACATCTACAGATCCATTTCTTGTACATATAATAGACAGCATTATGATCTCTGATTGTTACCACTTTATTATTATGTGTTCAAGACATGGGTGCCTAGAAATTTACCTCAAAAGTGAAGCTTAAGAGGTGAATTCTGGCATCCATGACAAGAACACATAATATTAGTTACAATCAGAGTTTCAATAATAATTCTTTGTAGTACATTGAAATTTGTCAGCTGCATATACTATTAGTTATAGAAAAAAATGAGCTGTAAGTCTCATGGATGACCCTTGTAACTGTTATGTGTGTCTCTGTCTGGGCAGTCAAGTAGAAATGTGTGTATAAGTGTCTGCAAGAACACAGCCAACCTAGCTCTACTTCCTGCTATGAAGGAGAGGTGTGAACCCTGCATGGTAGAGGTAAGAGTTCATTGCCATCACCCCCAACCACAAGAAATGGCTTTGCCAGGAGTTGTACTAACATGTCCATGCTCACGGTCAGATGTGCTGCTGCTGCTAACTGAACGTGACTGATGTCTGCTGGATGAGCTCTCCCTACAAGTATGCCCAGGAGGACCAAAATACCATGGCCTACCATGTCCAGGGGTGGACACCTCAGTCTCTGACAGAGCAGTGGAAGTAGTGCCACTACGGGAGAGTGATTGGGCATGGCCACATTGGCTAACATAAGATGATGATGATGCTGACCTACATCCATGTGGATGATGTCCCCCTCCCTGAAAATATTCCATCACTGACACTGTCCGTTCCATCATGTCATGCATCCGATCCATTGAATCAGTCACACAGCAGAGGCAGTTATGCATGTCTGCCTGTGCCACAACAGATTAAAAGTCTATTTGCCATAGTCAACAACAGTTTCAGATGAACAGATGAAACTGTTGTTAACTATGACAAAGAGACTTTTAATCTGTTGTTTAAAGAATTTGAAAGTAAGCTCTACAAATTGAAAAAAACGTCAGTGGCAGTGCTCGCTTCTCAAAGCCTGCCTACATTTTAATATTATACCTTGTGGATTAAGGGTGCTTAAGATGCCAACCTATGGCAGCATGTATTCGGTGGTATTAGCCAAATGGCAAAGTTAAACACTGACTTGAGTTTTTGTTATGCTGAGCTATTTATAGATTTCTTTAAACCTGTTGAGGAGGCTTTGCTAGCTGAAACAGTTTCTCTGACCCAAAAACTTGAGATTAGCTTTCCTAATGATATAGCCATGCCAGCCTTGGAAGACTTGTCCGATAATGTCTCTGCTTTTTGAAAGCAGATTGATGGCAGAGAAAAAGAGAAAACTGAACAGAAATGTTTGGGATTTCCAATGTGGGAAGGTGTTTTCCTAGCCGAGAGAGTCTGCGCTTGATCATACTATTGACGTTGCATCTAATGACATGCCCACTGAATCTGTGAATATGTTAACAGCGAATACTGCCATTTTGTTCTAACATGGAAGATAGTTCATTTACTACTGATAGATCTACTTGTGCACAGAATATTTCTTTGTCGGTCTATATCATTTCAGAACCTGTTTAAATTAATCTGGATGTCAGGAAGAAGACTAGCCATCCCAGTGTTCATGCAAGCCAATCATTTTTAAGTCCCTCCCACTTCCTATCAGAGGTTCACCTATGACAGTGCATTCACAGAGTCATGGAAGAATAAGATGCAAGCCTTCGAGAAAGGAATACAATCCACCCTCGGTCAAATGGTTGTAGGAACAAAAACAACAACAAAATCCTTGTTAGTTTGGAACATTTCTTCTATTCAACTCTCTCCTGAGCAGTTTTCCCTTCTGGAGAAGGTATTATCGTTCATTCCTACTCAGAGAGATGACTTTTGCAGTTTTGTCTTGGATGTTAATTTCCCTTTAGGAATGTTATGCTCAAATTGATGTTTAACAATAAGCACTTTTACACCTGCACTCCACCCCCTTTTAGAAGTGTTTTTGAGAATGTGTGAAGTGTATTTATACTATTGTATGAATGCATCTAATAGGGATGTGAAAAAGTTTTTTATCTTATCTTTTTATGAACATGAAGCATTAACATTTTTACAAAATGAGGATAATATCACCATTCGCCTAGCTGACAAAGGTAGTGCAGTGGTGATAATGGATGCTGATTTTTACAATACTAGTATGTTAACTATGCTCTCAGTGGCACGTACAGTAAGATTAATCAAGCAGGTATTAACAGAATGATTAATGAAGTGCATAATGGCCTGCTCGATTGTTTGTTGAGTAGATATATTTCGAAAAATGTATATGATTATCTATTAATTGAGTATCCTTTAGTTCCAGGACTACCCAAAGTTCATAAGGAGCCCTATAAACTGTCTTTTAGGCCCATAATATTGGGGAGGGGTTGGCTCACTGAGCCCCTATCCCTGTATGTTGAGAAACAACTTAAACCTGCCTTTGAACTAGCATCAACTGTACTTTAAGATAACAAACATTTTTTTACAGAGTTTGTTTGAGGTAACTTCCACTGTAAGTGTTGCTGAAGATTTTATGGTTACACTTGATATATCATCACTTTTTACTGTTATACCCAACATTGTTGGTCTGGAGTGCATTAATGCTTTTTTTAAGTGATAAAAGTCAATTTGTTATGTTTTTCATTGAGCTTATTTTAGAACACAATGTGTTTGTTTTTGGTAATGATTATTGGCAGAGGTCTGGAGTGGCAATGGGCACTTCATCTGCAAATTCTTACACCAACCTCATCTTAGCTCATTGGGAAACTGTGTATGTGCTATCTAATACTCTATCTATCTAATACTCTATTTATACAGTATATAGCATATTATGAATGCTTTGTTGATGACATTTTTTATTTTGTGGAAGAGCTCATATGATAAATTAGTAGAGTTTGTACATTTTGTTAATTCTTGCACTGATTTTCTTAAATTAACTATGACTTGCTCTAGTAGCAAAATTGATTTTCTTGATATTTCAATAATTAAGACTCAGGATGGTGTGTTTTCATCACATTTATATAGGAATGAATGCAGAAGCAGCAACGTACTTCACACAAAACGTTTTCACCCTAACCACATTTATTGTAATATAGTTGCTGTAAGGGACAAGGTATGAGGATCTCGAGGCCAAGCTGTAACCATAAAAACTCTAGTAATGAAATTGAGATTTTTCAGAGAAGATTTGTTGTCAATGGGTTATTCAGACTGAGAAATAGATGAGCAGTTGGATCCTGCTGTTCTTGATAGAAGTGAGAGAGCTAAACTGTATTTTTCTTATGCGATTGCAACTAGATCCACTACCCCCAATTAGTCCAATATGAATAAATCTAGGGGAAAGGTAGGTTTATGTATTACTTATTCTAGTGATGCTTCTAATATTTGTAATGTTTTTAAATGGCATTGGTCTATTTTGACAGCCAATAAATGGATTAAACAAGTGGTAGGGTATAAACCTAGCTTTTGTTTTAGAAATAAAATAAATCCCCTAACCAATGCTTTGCTATAAAAAAGTGAAGTCTGGTCTTAAATATAGCCTGGTTCCTCCTCTTTTAGGTATGTTCCCTAGTAGAACTTGTAGTATTTGCTCTTACATAGATAGTAGGAATGTCTTTATACATCCGGACACAAAAATGAATTTAGATTGAAAGCATATGCCAATTGTGTCGGGTCTATATTAGATAACCGAATGTTATCTTTAGCGAATGCTCACATGAGCGAAAATGCCAGGAATCGAAAGGGTGTTTGAGGGGTTATGGTACAGTGAGGAGTGGGATATTTACCCTTTCCTCACTGTAGTGCAATCTCAAAGTTGGAATATATAGTTAGCGGGGGGCATGGGGGCACAGCCCCCCACAATACCAAGTTCGATTACTGGCATTTTCGCTCATGTGAGCGTTCGCTAAAGATAACATTTGGTTATCTAATATAGACCCAATTGTGCCATATGGCAACTAATATACTTAGCTAGTTGTGTAGTATACTTAGCTAGTTGTGTGGCATATCCTTTTTTCATGTAGGAAAGACAGAGAGATTTTTATGTAGGAAAGACAGAGAGATTTTTAAGGTAGTGAGTCTGTGAACATCTTTAGTCTATAAGGAGATTAGATGACAGAAATGCATTAGCAAACATATATTTTTATGGGGTGAAGGGCAAATGTTTGTTTTTATGGTTTTGCAAGTGATATTCACTGGCACTAGAATTGGTGACATTAAGAATAGAATCAAACAGGTTGAAGTATATTGGACTATTATGTTTCACAGCTGATCAAGGGAGTGGACTTATAGATATCATCCCACCCAAACCTCATCTTAAATCACGTTCTTTATTTAAATGATTGTATTGGTTGTTTTGCATTGTATTGATCTATTTAAATGTTTTAATAGAGTGGTTGTATAAGATCTGATGAAGCGTCTTTGATGAGAAAGCGCTTATCCTGTATAAAAGTTTTTTCTATTGTTACTTTCAGCCGTGTGGTGTTTTCGGTTCATATTTGTTTTTACTGATTTTGTATTCCTGCAGACATCGTTTTCCTGCCCTTGTTGTTGGACTGAGAGTTTTAGAATGGCATGTGAATCCACAGCTATGTCAGACTCTCTTCCAAACATCTTCTTGTAACATAAACTGATGATGTCATCCTGTATAATATGCACTCTGACATTATTCAAGTGAAACTTGTGCTGTGACAATAATAATAAGTACTGCGCAGCTCTTGTAATTAAATATTTATGTGTTCTAATCTAACAGTAATCAACTTGACTGTGTATACATTCAAATATTATTTGTTAGACAATTTTACACCAAGATGTGATTTCACATCTATGTCAGACACTACTCCTAACATGTCCTTCTCAGCATACAATGAAGCTATCATACTCCATAAATTTACTTATTTATTTATTAACATTTGTTGACCGGGAAAGTCCACTGGGTCAGAGACCCATTTTCAGTGGAGGCCCAGTGAGAAAAGCTCCACGAGCAAATACAAAGAAAGACAATATTTAAAATACAATTTAAAAGTATTACAGATATAACAGGGAGAAAAAAACATATTACAATTTACATTTTTTTTTTTAGGATTTCATTAAACTGAAACTAGAAAGAAATTTACAATTGGTTAAAGTGGCAGTGGTAAAGTCGGACATATGTGGTGGTGCTACTATTACATTGTGTGGAATTCAGCTGCCATACCTACACTGGTGTAATGTTCAAATCAGATCCAGTCTACTGCTTTGTATGTGGCTGGTGGTACATCACAGTCATTGCACGATTGTTTGAATCACTTTTCATTTCACTAGCACTTAGGAGAAACTTTAATGTAGCCCCGTGCGTCCAACACCCCCTTTTCCTCTGGCCACATGACATCCTTCCTGTAGAGGTGTGGAGGTTGTCCTCATGTCAAGGATGCATACACACATCGTGAAACAGAGTCCTTCTATGAGCCTCTGCAAGCCATCTACAGACCACTGGATATGTGATTGATAATTCTGTCATGGGGTGGTGCATATGTCACATATGAAGAGAGGCAGCATGTAATGCAATCAAACAAATATACATATATGCACATTGCCTTACTATCTTTCAGCATACTGATATAGGGAGTTTGTTTTAAATGGTATAATAATATCTAGGATTATATGTGATGCTGACCATTAGCCTAGTAATGACCTATGACCCTATGAAAATTTCACATGTTCATGTTGCTGTCATCGACATGTGCTATGTTGAGGTATATATGTACGATAGGCTTACAAGATGGTATTACAAGCTGTGATGTGAGGTAATATATCGATGGCCACTGCAGCCATTTTTATTACAAGTTCCTTCCATAACAGCTGTAGTAATATGTCTCCTGAGAACTGTTGACATAGGATAATATTATGTATATTGTTGGCATAGTAAGGCATGCGTTTTTGTAGTGGATTAGATCAACATTCTAAGCAGTTCTCATTCAACCATTACAGTGACACTTGCAGTATGACACAGGGGTGCATGTATATACCTATCATCATTAATGCCTCTGTGACATACATCAATACAAATTCAAAGAGATTACATGGGCAGATAAGTCTTGTTTCATCCACATGTTGTAATGCTGTTATATGCACAAAAACATCATGTTTTGATTGAATTGTAACCTTGTGGAACTCATTGTATGAGCAATTGTTTTGATATTCCCAAGGATTATTGTGGTGGTTACCAGCACCATTGTGTGACTAAAAGCATTTGTGTCAGTAATTTTTCTGCATGAGCCAGAACCAACTCATTTGTAATGTGTCCTTATATGTTATCAGGCCACTCAAGCACAGCTTTCCTTTGAAAAACATATAGGCATATGCTGTGCAATTTATGTAATTACATGACATTTGTACAGCTGTATGACTGTGTGAACAGTATCACTTGTGTGGCATGTGATGCATGACCAAGTATGTGTTTGGAGGTGTTGTCACAAATCATCTACATAAATAAGTGTGAAATGTTAACAGGAATACACAGCTAAGCACAGATCTGTTTGTGCATGCGAATGGCTATATTTAACAGGAGGAAATAGACAATCTGCTAGCTGACAGTTTGTCTCACAGTTCACATTCCTTTCACTACTGACCATCAGCCAAAGTATACGTGCAAACATTACTCAGTTTATATTCTCAGGAGAGCAGATCATCTGTGCACTCTCTAAGGGTAAAATCACAGGATCGATAGGCCCTGACAACATCCCAGGTTGCCTTGTACCATGACTTACAACCTGACCTAGCAGACAGACTATATTCTAGCAGAAGGGTGAGCAGCAACAGTCATCAGTCTGAACAAGGGGGGACCATTACCTGCTACAGGGACTTTGAGACCTCATCTGTGAGGTAGACCAACAACTCATCATGGAACTTATCAAAAAGGAGACAGGTAATCTCCTGAATGTGTACCAAATTTGTGTTTGATTATTAAGACTGTATCATGACTGTTAAATCTGGTTGATATATTCATGAAGGTCAACAAGGTCATGCACGAGGAAGAGAGTGTCATCCCACACAACTTGATCTGGCTAAGGCATTTGACACAAATCTACACTCAGGTATTACAGAGAAACTGTCTCAAGTGGGCATAAACACCTATGTCACCAAGTGGTTAAACAAATAGATCACACACATGACACATAATGTCGACATGTGTGAAGTCACCTATAGGTAGAGTTTCGTGACCAGGTCCATACCTCAGGGTTCTGTACTAGGCCCTTTCCTGTTCAGTAGATAAATCTCAGAAGTCAAGACAAACCCACACATCATTTGTCTAACCTACTTTGTGGATGACTACAAATTGCTGACAATCATTGAAGCTAAGAACGCTATTCATATACTACAGAAAGTATTAATACACAAAAACGATTGTTTCCAGGGCCATGGAGACACAGTGTATGAAAAAAGCATGATTATTTCCTCTTGAAAGGAAATGCACAAGCTAATTACAATACAGACAGTACATCCCTATGAGCAAACCAAGTGTTACGTGACCCAGGTACTCAGGTAGATAGTAAGCTGAACATCCACCAACCTATGACCACAGTGGTGACAAATCCCATGTATGTAGTACATATCCTGGGTATGGGCAGGCCATCCACATCAAAGGACATTATAGCCCTATTGGTCTCAGCCCTTGTCAAACCAGTAATTGAGTACAATGCACTCTTTTGCATGTACCTCTCCACTCTTTTTCCTGGGATGATTTGCACAAGAGTATCATGTTTGCCACAGTGTACTTCCAGAAATCTTTTTGTTCATACATAAATATTCTTTGTGATGCATAACCATTAGGATTTGACAGTGCAGACTTCCCTTCAAGGTGTTCTACAAGATGCATGTGTGAGACGCCTTGCTGTGATGCACCCAGTAAATACATACCTCATTGATAGAACTGATGACATGGGTTATATCCATGCAAGTGTGGAATGTGTCATACGAACCTCTCATCTAACCAGGATTGCTCCCAATTTAAAATACAGTTGTAACAGTGTCCCTCTTAACACCTCCCAAAAGTGGTCATTTTGTAGGAAGGTGTGCTTGATTTCCCTTATAGACTACTGACAAGTCATTACAGTGGTACAACTGTGTTCATGTAGAACATGTTAATAACCCACAATCACCTATTTTAACAACCATTACTACTGATATGTGACCTTGTCTGAGAGTCACATAAAATAAAATTAAGTGTGTGATGATATGAATATACCCACAATGGAGGCGTAATCAGTAGTATATACTGTCTTATGTAAATATGTGATTAATGTTCATGCTAGAACTGACTTGTCTATGGGGTGTACATACATTGACATGCCCTTATCTGGTGTACATTACCATGATTCACTTGTCCTCTTACCCATTCTTCATTCCTACTATTCCTGTCTTTGGCACACACATCCCCATAATGTAATCTATGTACCCTTGTTGATCATCACCAAACCTTTATTTCAGTATGGCCAAAACATGTTTGTACTGTACTTTGCATTGAGTACACTTTCCTATTATGCATTAGCAAAGCATTCATTGCTTTAAATTAAACCCTGATAGTCAATATGGCTGTCCACGCAATCCCACAGAAATAGTTTCCCTGTTGGTAAACATGTCCTGCTTGTCTGAATGTGTTTGTGATACTTTACACAGTTACCTGGCTGGCAAAACTGTTGCTGACCATGAAATGTTGCTCATATCTGTGTGAGCGTTATTAACACTGCTGCTCATTGTGCAAACATGTAAACGTGATGTGGTGTGAGGGGTCTCTATTATATTGTCGCAATGGCATTACAGCAAATGCTGTTTCGACAACACATAAAGAGCGAAATTCAAAAACAGCGAAAGCTCAGGTCAGTGATTTTTTTTCCTAGGGAAAAAATAATTTGGCCTGAGCCATGACATTGCCCTTTACCCCACTGTAGTGTGATCTCGGAGTTGGTATATTTAGTTAGGGGAGGTGTGTTGTGTATTGTTGGTCTACCGATTTTTTTCCCTAGGAAAAAAAATCGGTGATCTTGGGTTTCGCTGTTATTGAATTTCACTCTTTATGTCTCGTTGAAACGGCATTCGCTGTAATGCCGTTTCAACAATATAATATAAACCTGATGTAAGAAGATGTGTTTTTCCAGTAAGGAGCTCCTCACTCCACTGGCCATGAAATCTTGCTTGCATCTGTGCAATTGTGATTAACACTGCTGCTTATCACACAAACACGTAAACCTGAGGTGGTGTAAAAACATGTTTTTTTCCCTGTAAGAAGCCCCCCCCACTCTCCCCAGTTTTTCACTTTCAATGCTGCTCCATCTTGAGAAAAAGAGAAGTAACCCCTATATTAGTTTGATCTCAAACTAAACAGGATTTTATTGAGCAACATACCCTTGTAATGACAGGATTTTATTGAGCAACATACTCTTGTAATGATTTATGGACAGGTGGATTCAGCGAAACAAGGTGTACAAAAAGTGCATCTGCAGCAAATTCCACAATTTCACTGAAAGACAGTCGATATTATGTGCTTCCTTCAGGCTGTAGCACAGCTGAAATAAATGGATGAATTGCTGAAGCACTGTAGCCACTCCCAATTTTAGGTGGCCCTTCCAGTGTGGCACGGTTACTCAGGAGGAAGGCTTTTAGTGACAGTACTCCAAGATGGAGTTGGCTGTACAGAACTCACCAACTGCTTGCCTTCAGCCCACACAAGCATTGAAAACCTATGCATAAAACTCTCAGAATGCACTGCAACAAAGGTGATTTAGCTGAGGGTACAATGCAGGTAAAAGACCCATAAACATACAGTAAAACTGTCGGTAGAGAAGACGGTGCTTACTTGATTGTCTTCTTTTACTGTATGTACATTTAACAATTTTTCATATAAATAATGGAGGCAGGAGAAGCGCCATTTTAAAATGGCAGTTTTCACTGTTTTCCTTTTTGTTTGGCAGTGTTAAGGACCACAATACAAACCCACAGTTGCAGACTTACGTGAAGCATGTACACCTCAGTCAGGACTCAAAAAATCACATCACAGTCCCATACTGACACAAAAGGCAAAGGGCTTAATAGTGGTAAAAATACAGAAAGATGCACCCAATCAACTTGTCCTACTTTTCTTTTCTTGGCTGTAAGTTAGAAAGCCCTGTCTTGCTGCCTCTAGATCACTCAGGATCCCCACCACCACTAAAACACTACAATTAACAGGGCAGAAAGAAATATTTTTTTCAGACAGACACCTGTTGTAGACTCAGCTGTATGATATATGCTTTGTTTGACAATAGTCTGTTAACTCTAGCTGAGGGCAGCACCCAGGTCATTACTTTTACTCTTCGATACAACTGGATTGACTGTTTGCAATATTCTTTGCAGGATAAAACAGTGTAGACTGTAGAGGATCCTTATTCAGATAACCAGTGTATTAAGCATGGCAAAACAAGCTAAAGAACCTCACATGCAAGTATAATAAGAAGCAAACGCTACTGATTCTGAATAAATTCAAAGATTGTTTTTGGACAGTACTGTAGTATAAAGTCAGGTCATCCCCCTTCTGCATCACCTCATGCTGCTCAGTGACACTTCACTCCCCTACCCACCCTCCCTCATTACCCTTATCCTCTTGATAGCTCCACCTCTTCAACTCCAACCAATCACAGCACTGCATTACAACCCTTCAAAGATATCAAGTCATCCATACTATTACCTAAAACACTAGCATTTCCTTCTTTGGATAGCTATGTTATCAAACCCAACCCATCCTTGCTATTACCTAATAACATATTATTATCTCTCTGACATATCAACATTAACATGTATGGCCTATGTGGCAACCAGCTTAGTACTGCAAAAAAATGACCATGACCAATATAATAAACAAATACCTACTAAACATTCCAGATGCAAAACTGTACAAACACATAAACTCTTTGCCTCATGCTTCACAGTAACAACGCATGCTGCTCAGAGTGCTAGTAGTAACTGGCTACATTTTAAATGCCACTTCCAAGAAGATCTCATTCTTAATAGTCAGCTTTCTGTTACAAACTACCAAATAAAAATATATTACATCAACTTTAAATAATTAACTTGCAAGTCACGATGGTCAGAAAGCAATACATAATTAAGCTCTAATTACTATCCAATCCAGAACCAGTCCATCATTATCTATCTCTTGACTCAAATTAATGTTGTCCTGGAATATCAGTTCCAACCCAGGCCCCTTCCCCTCAGTGGTAGTAATCACAGAGTTCAGTCCCTTGAGCATCTATCAAAATGCTTCTGTACAGCTCTGCTATCCACCCATTCCTCTTTGCTGTCCTGGAAATTCACCAAACTCAGCTCCACAAACTACTTCTTTCAGTATCAACAACTACTGCAAACTACCCCCTGCCAATCAAATGGCCGCAAATCTGTCATCCAAATTCACTGAACCTGACATACTAGAGATCAGTGAAACACAGTTAAATACAGCACATACTGCTTTACACGTATCAACAACTGGTTCCACACATTCAAAGATAATGACCAAAACCAGGAGGGTGACCACATCTTTTTCCACAGGACCATAACACTGGACTTAGTGTTAGAGAAAGTTGTATTTTGTCTGTGAGACATCTAGATCTGATTAAACTTAAAAAACTGAAAAGAAAAACAAATCTGTCCATTTTTTACTGGAATATGTTATATCTTTAGTGGTGGGGTTTTCCAAAACAGAGTTTAATCATTGCTTCAATTAAAGGTTGTAAGCAACATGAAAGAAAGTGAATGAAAAAACAGAACATAGTACTAGCCATGCAGTCCTGTAAAATGTTTCATAATATGGACACATGCCATTATTTCTTCTTCTTTTCTCATTCAAAAACGCTCCAAGTTCTTTTGCCATGCTTGTGTTGTAAACCACATCATGTACTACTACAGTAATCTATCGTATGGTTTACTTTTTCACATATGGTTTCATTTTCTTGTAATAGTATGAAATCAATATTTTGTTGAAATGGTCACATGTTCAATTACGAATTGTATTAAATCTGCCTTCTGCTCAATAACCAAGCTGTTGTTTACCACACTTGTCAATCAGGGGGCTTCGCACACAGGGCATGCAGTGTGCATTTGTTTATTTTTACAATGCAAACTCTGAAGGATTTAGCAGTATCATAATGTAAGGCAGATGTGATGCTATACAAACAGACAAAGAGACATGCAGTTTAAGGTTTTCTGTCAAGTTCCTTCATGGTTAAAATTGCAAAAGACGCTAGACTACAGGAGGATTGTTTTACATTTAAAAAGGATCATGTCATGGGAGAATGGATAAACTAATGTAGCTACAAACTTCAGACACCAAAGACAGCAGCAAAATTACCCAGCTTTGAACAATCATTGAGTGAAACTTCATTGGTCGAAGGTTCTTCAGGCTTCATTCTTTATATCTTAAGGTTAATATTTTGCAGAGCATATTCTGCATGCTGCATTACAATCAACTAAGTAAAAAAATGTTCATATCAGGTCTATTAAGCAGTTAGGAGTCTAGCTAACTCAAGAACAGCTCCTTGGTAAACAAATTTATTGTACATACGTATCAATATAGTAAATGCTAACATAAAAATAAGTAACACTCATCATCGGAAACTAATTTTAGCAGTCACTATAGAAGACTGAATGGCAAAATCCTAAAAATACCAGTCTACATTTGCTGTAAATAATTAAATATATCTTTACCTTATTTTTTGAAAACACCATAAACCAGAGTGGTCCTAGTGCCAAACACTATGGGATTCCTGTAGTTATCAGCCATGGTTTCTTTTTTAATTTATGTTAATTTCTTAACCAGGATGGAACACTGATCCAAATGGACCATGTTCAGATTCAGCCTGGGAAGGACAATACATACATAGGAATATAACAGCATATAATAAAATACAGGTATAGAAAGATGAAATCTTGAATGCAGACATCAGTATGTTCAGGTGGTTATATGATTGTTACACTTGTATATATGAGGCAATTGCATTTGAAGCTAACTTCTAAATGACTTTTGTAACTATGTAAGTAAAACAACACTGAAGTATTACCAAAACTCTCTAGGCAAACCGTACATTTTCACTTTGATTGGAGAACAAACATTCTCCAGCGTGGTATTAATGTACAGGTAACTACCAGTAAAAGTCCACCGCTTCACATCAGGACATTAAACTGTTATAAAGCTCAGACAGAAAACAAAGCAAACAGCCTCAATTTTTTTACACTCACTAAGTGGGCTTTGCCATTTAATGGGCTTAAAATTAAAAACAGTTAACAAAGAAAAAATCAGCATGCATGAATGTGTGTGTGTGTGTGTGTGTGTGTGTGTGTGTGTGTGTGTGTGTGTGTGTGTGTGTGTGTGTGTGTGTGTGTGTGTGTGTGTGTGTGTGTGTGTGTGTGTGTGTGTGTGTGTGCATGTTGTGTGTGTGTGCATATGTATGCGTGTGTGTGTGTGTGTGTGTGTGTGTGTGTGCATGTGTGTGTGTGCGCACACATGTGTATGTTCATATGTGTATATGTGCGTGTGTGTGCATGTGTGTGTGTGTTTGTGTGTGTGGCATGCATGTGTGTGTGCACGCACAAAAGCACGTGTGTGTATATGCGCATGTGAGTGTGTGTTTGTGTGTGTGTGTGTGCGTGTGTGTGTGTATGCACATGCATGTGTGTGTATGTGTGTGTGTGCGTGCACGCACGTGTGTGCATATGTGTGTGTATGGGCGTGTGTGTGTGTGTGTGTGCGCGCACGCATGTGTATGTGCATATGTGTGTATGTGCATGTGTGTGTGCATGTGTGTGTGTGTGTGTGTGTGTGTGTGCGCACGCACATGTGTGTGCATATGTGTGCATGTGTGTGTGTGTGTGTGTGTGTGTGTGTGTGTGTGTGTGTGTGTGTGTGTGTGTGTGTGTGTGTGTGTGTGTGTGTATGTGTGTGTGTCTGTCTCTCGGTATGCATGTATATGAGTATGTGCATGTGTGTGAGACAGAAAGAGAGAGAGCAAGAAAGACAGAAAGCATGACCAAGAAAAAGAGAGAGACAATGTATACCAACATGACTCAGCTGCATCCATCAACACACATTAGCCAAACAATAAAAAGATTGAAACTCTAATGTCTGGCATTATTGACTAACTTTAAGCCACACTGATTTACCAGCAAATCAAACATTCTATGAAGGACAGAATAGAACTATGCGGCAAAATAAGGAACAGTTAAAATGCATGAGGGGACTGCATTGCCTTCCTATTATTTTTTTTCTTTGTTCATTTAGTCACAATGAGACATCTGAGGTGTACTCACTCAATAAGCTAGTTACAACTAATGGGTATATGTGTGTGTGGAGGCATCTATGTAGACATTAAATACTTACATAACTTGCATTTTGGGTGTAAAATACTTTCTCCTATAACAATTGCATATACTACAACAAGTATGAAATATTAGGCAGAGGAACTATTTTTCATTAAAAATATATTAAAAAAGTGTATAGTAAAATAATACAAAGTAATAATAGCCTATTCTGTATGTGTGTATGCTATTGTGGAAATAATACCCTTCCAGAGATGTACAGGTCCTCCACCTGTGGCATTGGGGGCCTCACAGCACTCCTGGGCAGGAGTTATTTCCCCAATAACAGACACACACACACACACACACACACACACACACACACACACACACACACACACACACACACACACACACACACACACACACACACACACACACACACACACACACACACACACACACACACACACACTGTTAGGCATTTATTTCTGTCTTAATTTCCAGAATCTTATGACAAATCTTACTCGTTTCCCCTATTTTAGATGATAGTACTGATTATTCTAGTTTTAAGAAGCACCCAAAAGGAAATAATGAGACAACTATGGTCCTTATTTTGCCATTTCAATACAGTAAAGAAGTAAGAAAGATTATTAAATGAACTGATCCAGTTCCTTTGATTTAAATTTTACATAAAATGTTGGTAATGCACCCTCTGTAGTATATAGCAGGAATAAGTATATAAACAATAGGACTGAAATTGATGACAACCATCTAAAGAGTCACAAGGGGGAAGAATGTCAAAGTATGGGAGGTGTATTCATGATAGGTTGTTTGTTGCTGTTGTTTCATCAGATAAAATTATTCTTTGCTTAGGGAGAGTTACATGTACAAATTCTGGTATACTGTATCTTGCCAGTTGCTTAACCTGCAATACAGACCACTTGCCAAGCACTTACAGGATTATGGATATGATATGAAAAAGAAAAATCTTTATAAATAGTGACATACTGAGTCATGTAAAGAGTCATGTAAAAATCTTAAAGAGGTTTAAGTTTATAATTGGTAGAATTAGTGCAGGCTATGTACAAGGACCCAATGACTCAAGTACGAACAGTGTTCGGCCTCACAGATTGGTTCCCAGTGGCAGTGGGTGTACATCAGGGTTCAGCTCTGTGCCCACTGCTGTCCATACTGGTGATGGACTACATTAGCAAACAGGTTGGAGGGGATGGATCAACAAAGCTGCTGTATGCAGACGATGTGGCAGTACAGACAGACTCTGAGATAGAACTTCAGCAAAGGATAGGAGAATGGAATGCAAATCTGAAGGCACATGCGATAAAACTAAGCACAGATAAGATGGTGGTAATAGCAGCAAACTGGAGAAATCAGAAGAAGCTGAGAACAGAGATAGAAGGGAAGATAGTGGAACAGGTAAACAGCTTCAGGTATCTGGGAGGGGTAGTTGAGGAGAAGGGAAGTCTGAATGAAGAGGTCAAAGCTAGAATCAGAGGGGCTGCAGCCAACTGGTAGTTGCTTATCATCATCTAATAGTGTTAATCCACTGCACTTAATTAACAACTTTTCCCACTAAATTTTCAAACTCGGAATTAAAATCTGATCTCAACTAAAACAGACAATATTTTTATATATTAAATAAACATGTTCTACTGTATTGCCCTACATAAGGGGAATGTTTGTTTGACTAGAGCACTGCATATCCCTCAACTGTCCAGATTTTTGCTTCATATTGTTTGCTTGTTCTTCATAACACTTGTGGTTTTCTGGCAAATTACTGTGGATTGACATCACTAAATAACAACATACATTTAAATTTCAGACTTCATATCCTTCAGAAAAATGCATAATAACACAAATCATGTTATTCTACTAACTTTCAAAGTTTATTAAGAGTAAAATTAAAAATCTGGTCCTATTTTTGGAGCCTTTGTCCCTCTCCCCACCATTATTTTTAGGCTTTGTCTAGCTTTGTTGTGCTAAGAGATTGAGTGATATGGCACTCTGCCATGGATTAAGTTTCCTCTTGCAGGTGACACAGAAACTGTCTTTCTTGGGCTCTGTCTTGCACTTTCTGCAAAGCCATAAGTGACATTACAGCCAGCCAATCAGGAAAGAGAATCTACTATTTAGTTAAAAAAAATGCTGCTAAAGGCCATCCCCTAGCAGCTAACAGGAAATACAAATAAGTAATCAATTGTTCTTATTTCCAATAGTTCTACAACTTGTTTCAGAACTATGTGTTTGGTGTAAATACAAACATTTTCTTTTTCTCTTTTGACTAAATTCTTAATAATACAGGAATGCAATGATGATGCAAATACATTATCCTTTTGACTAACTTTTAAGATAATTTTCTGGCATGTCAGATGATATCACTGTAAGATCTACTATTAGTACATGTGTGTAAAGGGCTATAAAATATATGCATTAGTGTTTGTGTAAAAATGTTTATCTCTCTTGGTTTGGGTCATAACTGAGAAAGCCTATTATACCAATTCATTCACCTGGTTAACATGTGAATTAAATAAACAAAAGAAAAAAAAATGACACTATGAATGGCTAAAAATATATGCAAGGCAACTAACTTCTTGCATGTTTTTTTATAATCCTCAGCCTTGCTTTCTAAGACGCTATTTTTGTTACTACGCAAATGCATTGTTAAAGGATATATATCTTACAAACCATAGCTCCTAAGGATTATTTGTGACAGTTAAGTGGCTTTACATCTTAAAGCTACAGCTTCTATAAAGTCTGAAAGATGCTGATTTATTTTCAGTCATTTTGAATAACCTTTTTCAAAGTAAAGAGATAAAGAGTTACTAGATTTTTGGTGGTTAAAATGATTGTTTTCTTTGCTGTCAGGTAAAAGATTCAGAATGCTTTCTGAGCTACAGGGAAATGTGCCATTTTTAGTAAGCTTTAAAATTTTCACAACTATTGTTTCCTGTGCCTAGATATTTAGTAACAACAAACTTCTGAGAGAAATCAAAACAAATGTATCTCCAAATTATTCCACTTTGATGATATATTTTCATATTGTGAGCAGAATAGTAACAGAAGATGGGTCTCAACAATTGTCTAGCACATTCTTAAAAATGGGATGACCTGGGGAACAATAAAAAGACAGCTTCTGTTAGTCTGATGACAGTGCTATAGGGAAGGTCCCAAGAAAGTTTTATGTTCCTCCTATTGATCCCTTCTGCAATAGCCTTAGATATATGGATTATATCCTGTCAAGGATGAAATGGCCAGACAGCCTTCACAGCTTCAGAACACCTTCCACACACACAAACACTCAGGCAGCTTGAGCTGAGCTGACTTAAAGACAAGTTTGGGTGTTAAGTCCTTCAGTACTTTCCTGCCGCAGAATAATATGATCCTCTGAGGCTTGAGAGGATTGACAGTCAACTTTGTGCTTTCCTTAGCTGGGCGGATAAGTTCCCTTTGGGGAAAAAACTTCCATTTTTTATTTTTACTGATGTTTTATTACTTTTCTCTTCAGAAAAGTTTTAAAGCCAGGAGTATTGTGTTTCAATGTTTTTTCTTGAGACTGTAACTTACTTTTAAAAGGAGCACTTGTTTCTGTCAGTTTAAAATTAGTGTTCATTAAATGATAAAATATTTTCTGTGGAGAAATTGTGTTTGTTTTTCCATTTTAGGGCTGCCATAGTGCTTGAAAGTGGTTTTTACTGTGTTTTTTTCTGTGAAAAAAAGTAACTTTTATGGACTGGTAGTTTTACTGGCATTGACTGATTGCTCTGACCTCTGCAAGAAGAGTGTGTGACCTGCAAGCTCTTATGGTGATTCAACCCTTCAAACCTACATCATTTTCCACAAGGACAGGGTTTCTTTGAGAACTAATCCTTCTTTTATAGCTAAAGTCGCATCAGAGTTTACTTTAAACCAAACTATCCATCTCCCCATTTCTTTCCTGAACCTAAAACTGAGGAAGAAAGGAACCTCCATACCTTGGATGTCCATAAACAATTTGGTATTATTTTAATAGAACTAAATCTTTTAGATCTTCATATCTTTTGTTTATTTGTTGTGAAGCTAAGAAGGGACAATCTGTGTCGAAACAGACTATTTCCAAATCCTTGCCTAAAGCTATTACCTTTTGTTATACTCACCATAGCAAAACTATTTTAGGCAGGGTCAAGGCTCACTCTACCAGAGCCTTTGAAAGGGATGTATTCTAGAAGTATTCTAGAAGCTGCTACTTGGTCCTCTGTATATACTTCTACAAAGTACTAGAAGCTTAATTCCTTCTCTAGGTCCAGATCAGGTTTCAGTAGGAGCATTGTCCATGGACTCGTCGACCCTTCTCCTTCCAACTCCCGAATGAAGTTATCTGGAATAATCCATATAGCTAAGGCTACTGCAGCAGTGGTCAATATGAAGAACATAATACAGTTGTGTAAGCTGAACTTACTGAAAATTACAGATGTACAGATGTCTGTGCTGAATACTGCTGCCTTGTAGGAAAATCAAAGTCTGATTAATGACTAAACTTTACAGACTATAACCTTTTTATCAGTATATTATTAACTTTCTTCAACAGTACTTAATAAAATAACTTGTCGATATAACAAACGACAAGTACAATACTATACAGTTTACAGCTTTAACGTCTCGGGTTAAGCTTTTGAGACAGCATGAAAGATGATCTCCATCTCCAGTACTCAGATCTAACAAGAAATCAGAGCCAGCATCATACACTTTTATTGACCTTATATACATTTTTTCTTCTACAATTCAGATCCTGTCCATGAGAACAGTCTGTTGTTAATACCTTTGGAATTCCAAATTTATGTGTCATGCAATCTGTTGTTAAGCTACTTTGTGTTTTGTTTTAGTGTGAATTAAGTCAGAGTTTAGTGAGTCATCCTTGCCTCCAACCTAGTAGGGAGTTGTTTATTCCTTGCACCTGTGTCTCAGGAATTTCCTTATCTGTAATCTTCATTGAAGCTTGTACCAAACACAGTTAAACACAACTGAATGCCTTTTTTATGGAGTTATTATCAGCATTTTTCTTCAAGCTGTACTTTGTGTTCTGCTTCATGTTACATTACAGATGAATGCCATTTTTATTTGATTTTTAGCTAAGAACAGTTTTACCCATTATTATATATTTTAGCAAACAGAAATGCATGCATCTAACTGACTATATTATCCTACATATGTTCTAGCAGACAGAAGTATATATGCATCTAAAAAGCAAACAGAAGTGTATATGCACTATTATTTTCAATACATATATATATTTTATTAAACAGAACTACATATGTCTATATATATATATATATATATATATATATATATATATATATATATGTGTGTGTGTGTGTGTGTGTATGTATATATATATATATATATATATATATATATATATATATATATATATATATACACATATAAACACTTACCATAACAATAGACGTTTGAATGATCACCGCTGCAGTGGCCACTCCCTCCCTCTATCTCCTTGTGTGTGTGTGTGTGTGTGTGTGTGTGTGTGTGTGTGTGTGTGTGTGTGTGTGTGTGTATGGTGCGTGTTTGTGCCAGGGTGTGGACGTTTAGTTTTTGTTATTCCTAGCATTGTCCTTTCAGGGCTCAGCCTCTCTCCCTCTCTCTCTCTCTCTCTCTCTCTCTGCTGCCTGGAAATATATGAAAGGCTTTTTGCCCAGACTTTTCTTTTAATCAGCTCAGCTCAAGCCGCTTGACAGTTTGGGTGCATAGAAGGTGCCCTGAAGCTTCTTAAGTTGTCTGTTATATTCTTGGCAGCATATAACCCATATAGCTAAAGCTACTGCAACAGTAATCATTCAAACATCTACTGTTATGGTAAGTTAATCTTATACAACTATTCTGTCTTTCATTGAAGCTGGAAAGCTTCTTGGTTCCTTTGCTGGCAGTTTATCACAGACTGGTAGTGAGGCATTGATAAACCTGATGGAAAGCAACATATATATATTTTTTAACTTTTTAATTTTCTTTTCCTTTCTTTTCTTTCTTTTTTCTTACTTTTAAAGTTGTTTATCATGGGGGCGGAGCCAAGATGGCCAACTGATAGCAGCAGTTTTTCAGAGCTCCATGAAACTAATATAAAAAACAGGAAATAACTTATTTTATTTTAGCAAAAATACTTAGAATTGATAGATGAAAGTATAAACTATATTATCAGTAACTTTGGTGAACTTAGGAAAGTTTTTTTTCCTGTCAAATTATAAAGGAGAATATATAATTTGTGGAGATAAGCACTTCTAAGACTTCTCATTCTGACATGGCTTTAAACAAGAAATGCAGCTTGTGACATCTGCTCTACAAGAACAATCACTAAAAATGGATGATTTTAATGAGAATTTACAAAACCTGAAGGAAAATTGTCAGAAACAAACAGATTATCTCAAAGAACTTATACAGCAGCATCAGTCCAGAATAACACACTTAGAAGCATCCCTGAATGATCTTGATGGAAGATTGAAGGAAGAAGAAAGCCAGATTTTCTCATCAAACAAAACATTTGGCTTCTCAATAAAGTGGATGACCTGGAAAACAGGGAGAGAAGGTCAAATATAAGGAGTTTTGGCATCCCTGAGAGAGCTGAAGGAGAAGATATAATTTCTTTCCTGAATGCCTGGATTCCAGAGATTTTAGATTTAAAGGAGGGTTTGTCCTTTGGTATTGAAAGGGCTCATAGAGCTTTAGGAAAGCCAGTGTCAACATCCTCCTCTACTCCTCCCAGATCAATAGTCATAAAGTTTCTATCCTATTTGGACAAGGAGTTGGTCCTAAAATCTGCCTGGAGGAAAAGTCCATTAAAATTTAATCAAAACCCAGTTAGGTTTGATAATGACTATTCTACCAGGGTTTTGGAACAGTGGAAAAAATATTGGCCATTAATAAAACTGTTAAAGCATAATAACATCAAAACTCAGCTTGTCTTTCCTGCCAGAATAAAAATTCTATATCAGAATGAAATTAGATCATTTAATGCCCTAGAAGAAGCCACTGCCTTTATTAAAAACAATAACATTATTTCCTTACCTGAAGATATGGAATGGGCATCTGCATCTCTGAAGAGAGTTACTGATAAATCTTCTTGGACTGATGTTAAAAAGAAAAAAACTGAGTCAAAGATTGCTGTTCCCACTAAATCTCTCAAAGCATCTACTGCAACTGGACTTTAATTTGTTTTATACTTGCTAAATCTTCAAGTAAGATATGTCATGACAATATTTTCTTATTGCTTTTCTTTCTCTTTTTGCTTTTTCATTTCTATACTTTTTTTTTGCTCATATACAAATTAAATAACTGTTTATGCTTTTACTATATTAGCATGATATTACTGGTTTATTGAATGATAGAATTAAATAGTAAGCTATCTTTGCTTTTATGACCTTAAGATGACATGCTTTATTTCAAATAATATATAGCCCTTTACCCTGATAAATGTTCTTCTGAGTTATTACACAGGCATAGTCACTGCTTAGATTATTTATAAAAACTGTTTTGGATACATGGAATAACAGGACATATCTATGATTTAGTATATATTAACTAGTTTTTTTTAATATGTATAACTTCTGATTGTTTCAGAATATATATTGGTACCTGCCTGAACAAAAAAGCTGTTTACCGGCTTTTGACATAAATTGGGTCACTCTGACAGTTATATGTGTGCATGTTTTATGGCATAAGGTTTTTAAATGGTTACAAGTTATGTTTCCTGTAGAGCTTAATGTTAAAGTGAAGCTTTCATACTTAGCTTATGACATCATGCATTCTATGCATACAGATCAGATTACATTACATCTAATGTGTATATGCAAGCCCAATTGTGAATGTCAAGTCTCTGATTGGTTAATATAACATAGTAGGCTTCTTTACAAGAATTATGAGCTACACTGTCTGCAAACATATTCATGGTTCCCTTTTATAATATTGACTATATTTGTGATCAAATATATACAGAAATGTAATTTTTTTTGTAAACAGTTAATTATAGGCCCTATTTTTAGTGAATATACTGGAGTTTTTTTATAAATAGATCTTTATAAATAGCTTTCCTATGCAGTTAGCAAGTGTTTAGTATAGGCTTTTACATTTACAGGAAATGCTTATGACTAATGGTAATAACTGTAAGGATACTCAAGCACCGTACTAAATCCTAGCAAATGATATATATACATATGTATATATATATATATATATATATATATATATATATATATATATATAATTTTGATTGAACTATAATTACTTTGCATTTAATATGTTGATTTCCTTATTGTATCTTAGATATTATTTATATTTCAGATGTCATGTTTTCAGTCATTATAAATTCATGTCTTTTAGTATATTAGCACTTTATGACAGGGAAAGAGCTTAGTAATATCTATGACTTGTGATAACACAACAAACAAGTTATGAGTTTCAGTATTACCCTATTACTATGGTAGATATTTACATCTATCTCTGTCTTAATTTTGTCTTTGAGTCATTCACTTTTAAGACCTGTTATCCATAGTAAGTTTTATATAAATAATGTTTTTTTACTAATTTTTCTCATTTTAAGTTAATTATTATTGATTTTAGTCATTTAAACATCTGCTATTCCAAATGTTTAGGAGTTAATTAAGGACAAATATGTCTTATGGAATATTTCTAAAAATCTATGTTAACATCTTTTAGGAATGACACACACTCACTATGTGCTAACACTCAATTCTTGTGAAGTTTTTATTTAGTGGGAGTTTGTCATGATAATATTTATTCAGAGGGTAAGTAAATACAAATGCTAAATGATTCTTTGATTTGTTCTGCCATTTTGAAGTTTTTATTAGAACTAATACAGATGTCATGATTAGGTATTTTGAGTAATCATTTAGATTGTTAATAAAGCTAATATTTCCTTAGTCTATTAAACACTGAATTCCAATTGTATATGTCTCTTGCTTCCTTAGTGAATAATTACTGTATAAATGTTTAATGTTTCTAATAGTGTATGTAACTCATCTCTAAAACCTAACTGGAATTAATATCGGATTAGTTGTTTATCACTACTATTTTTCTCTTAATTTATAATATATTCTTCAGCATTATGTATACAGGATTCTATTAATACAAGTTCCTTTATTATTTGTTATCTTTAAAGAATTCTGATATGGATTTAACTTTGATATACTTAAATACTAATGGCTTAAACAACCCATATAAGAGAGCCAACCTACTAAGGTATCTTAAACTAAACAAGGCTCAAGTAGTTTTTCTCCAAGAGACACACTTTAAAATAAATGACACATTTATGTGGGACCCTAAGGAATACACAATACTTGCTCAATCTTCTTATAAAAATAAGACCAGAGGAGTAACAATTCTATGGAAAAAGACTTTCTTAAATCCCCAAATCATTTACAAATGTGTAGATAATGATTGACTCATGGCCTTAGTTATACTTAAGTTCAATAATAGAATTTTGACACTAGTTAATGTATACTGGTTCCCGGGTATGGAGGTTGGACTAGATAAGAAACACTTATACTTTATTAAAATTACTTCTAAAGGTAATATTATACTAGGAGGTGATTTCAATTGTATTACAGATATTACAGAAACTACCAATAAGAAATCTCCTAGACTATTGTCCTCAGCCAAACAGTTAAAAAATGGACAGAAATGTTTAAATTAAAAGGTACCTTTAATGCTTTGGGATCAAATTCTTTACTATTCTCACACCAGGACTATAGACATGATACCCAAACTAGAACAGATAAAATTTATATCTCACAAGATCTTTATTCTAAAATCTTGAATTTTTCAATACAACCTTGTCCCTTTTCAGATCATAATTCCTTGTTGTTAACAATACACTTGGAATTCAATGAGTTATTACTTCAAGGATTCCTTCATATATCACAAAAATTGAAGACTTTAAATCTTGGATAACTTCTGAACTTCAGCTTTTCTTAGAGATTAATTATAAACCTGAAGCAAACACAATTATGGTTTGGGATTCTCTTAAGGCCTATCTATAGGGTAAAAACCATTAGCTGGTACAAAAATAAAATTAAAGAATGGGACTCAGAGTTACAGCAACTCCAAAATCGGGTACCTATTGCGTGATCAAAAATTGTAAATGGCGAACGCATATTGAGTGAACCCGATTGGTCGAAATGTTGCGTTTGTAACATGGAAATCGCCGTAGGGAATATTTTCCCTTTATTTCAATGCAGTGTGATCTCGGAGTAGGAAAAGTAGTGGGGTGTGGGGGACTAAGGGGGTCTTGCTCCCCTGCCTACAGCATTTAGGTAAGTATAGTTTTTTTATTTTTATTTTTTTATTATATTTTTGAAATTTCAAACATTGCTCATATGGTGTCGACCATATGGTGTTCGATGTTTGAAACTTTTGAAAATATAATATAGACCCTCCAAAATCAAATATTATCTCTTAAATATAATAAAAACTTAATTGCTACAGATAATAGGAGGAAAATAAAAGAAGCAAATAAGAAATACAATGAAATATTATCCCATAAAACTAATTTAGATATGGAAAAACTGAAATTAAATTCAAATGCTACCTCTCCTAAGCATCTTCATAATCTATTTATGAAAGTTAAGATACACTCAAAAATTAATAACATTGATAGTATCTTTCATGAAGGGAAATGGAAAAAAGTCTTGGGCATAGGGGACATTCTGGAGGCTTTTAATTATCATTATGCAGAGCATGATAAAGATAAAATAAGTACAAATGAATGTGAGAAGTTAGAGAATATAGTCCTCAACATAACAATAATTCCTGAGGAACTTAAGTTAAATCTATAAAAACCTGTTTCTCAAAAAGAAATTATAGATGGTATTAAAGAAAGTAAGTCTAATAAAGCACCTGGAATAGATGGCTTAATTATAGAAATGTATAGATTGTTCCCTTCTTCTATAATCTCTCTCCTACATAAAACCTTTCTTGAATTTCAAACATTAGCAAATATTCTTCCTTCTTGGAGATATTCTCTAATTTCCCCTATATTAAAAGAGAATAAGGACCCTAATCTTTGCAACTCATATAGACCAATTTCTTTGTTGAATAATTATTATAAACTATTTATGTCAATTATGGTCAATAGATTGAAAATAACCATATCTAAAATAATTAATGAAGTCTAAACTGGTTTCATACATAACAGGCATACACAGGATAATATTAAAAGAGTATTAACTCTGATAGATTACCTCAATAGAGGAAACCATGAAGCATTGATAATAGGTCTAGATATTCAAAAGGCCTTTGACTCCTTAAATTGGGGTTATTTATTTAAAGTCTTAAAGTTATTTGATTTTCTCCCCTTTTTCATAACAATGATAAAGAAAATCTATGAAAATAATCTAGCATATGTCAAATAAGGTCCCTTTACTTACAAAGCAATCCAAATAACTAGAGGTATTAGACAAGGATGTCCCATGTCCCCTATCCTATTTGCTCTAGCCATAGAAATACTTGTCATTTTAAGATCTAATGACACAAAGATAAGCGGTATAATATAGATGACTAATACATTTCTAAAATAATGATGTTTGCTGATGATGTCTTACTTACCTTAACCAACTCTAAGGAAGTGTTAGGTGAAGTGGATATAGTAACAACTAATTTCCAAAAAATCTCAGGACTCTCCTTCAACAAATCTAAATCAAAATATTTATTATTAAATAAAAAAGAACATACAGTTTCCAGTTAATCATATTACTGGAAACCAAGTTTCAACTCTAGACTATTTAGAAATAGTCCTAGGCAAGAATATAGAGGAAACCTTACAGTTTAACTATGCTAAAGCCATAGACTTAATCAAGACATTTATAAGCAAATGGAATGTGTTTATAACATTTGATTATAGGTTAAAACTGATAAAAATGGTTTTGTTACATAAAATATTATATATAGCACAAGCCCTTATACTTCCACCAGGAAAAAAAATCCTTAAAGAAATCACTTCAACTCTAATGAAATTTCTATGGTACCCCAAAAGAAATAGAGTGGCACATTCTCATCATATCGGAAAATGGTAACAAGGGGGTTAAACTTCCCAGAGATTGAAACTTATAAAAAGGCATCTATAATTAAAATAGTGATGAATTGGATAAATCCTAGATACTCTTCCAATTGGAAACAGTTACACTCCATTATACTAATGAATGAAAGCTGTTTATCAAAGAATGCTTTGGTAACTGACAAAGATAAGATATGGCACTATTTAAGTTTAAATGTACAGTATAGTACAACAAAATTAAAATAACACCAATAAACAATATTTTTGATGTGTTTAGAAAATTCATTAACACAAATTTAGATATAAAACTGTGGCATAGATTTTTAATACCATTTACTATTACAAGGGATATCCCTGATAAAACACATAGAGAGATTTTTGGTTTATGGGAAAATAATAACCTATTTTGTTGGTTGCAATGTATTGAAAACCAACAAGCTTTGAACACACAAAGTATATTGTCACGTTATGGCCTATCCCTAATGACTGGTTGGTTCTTCAGAGTGTCACATAACACACTAACGATCTGTGTAGAATAATACATAACTCATCCTTCAAAACCATACCAAAAATTATAAACTGGATTTTTGGAATTCTATATAATAATATCAATGTTAAGAATAAATTAGCATATCTATATAACACTGTAATTGTCTATAAGACAATTCCTAAAGATTCTTACTGGCAATATGTAACTAAAGGGTTTCAAGTATCATTATCAATGGAAGATAAAACAAACATTTAATTTCAGTTAAACTAACTTCTTACTCACAATTCTGGAGGATTTTTCATTGGAAATTTCTATACAGATCCTTTTTGACACCTGAGAAACTCTCAAAAATGAACCCTTCAAACAGCAAGTTATGTTGGAAATGTCATCTGTCCACTAATGCTGACTGGTCTCAAATTTTTTATGACTGTACTAATATTAAACTATATTGGAATGAAATTAACAAATTTCTTCAAGCTGTCTATACTGATATATTTGTTTTGACAAAGTCTTTAATTTTATTGAATGTTGTTGTTTGTGTCTTTCGGCTTTTCCCGGTTAGGGGTTGCCATAGCAGAACTCCAGTCTGCTAATGATTGGCAGTAGATTTTTATGTGCTGACTTGCTGGGCCTAATGCACAACCTTCAATGAAGGAACGCTCATTCACGCATGTCGCCACACAGAAGACGCTCTAACTGAGAATCGAACGGGCAACGTCTAACTGTGAGGCGACAACTAGTTCTATATTTTCTGGCTATTGCTAACATTGTCCACAACAAATACAGGTCATCTTTCTTCATATTATTACTATTAGCAACATTCAATTTTTGAATGAATGTTGTTAATAGTAATAATATGAAGAAAGATGACCTGTATTTGTTGTGGACAATGTTAGCAATAGCCAGAAAATGTATAACTAGAAGATAGAACTCTAATGTAGCACCCACAATGGAAGAATTCCTATCATCACTGAAGAAATGCATACTAATGGAGAAAAGAACTAAAGAGTTAAGAACTTTTCCTAAGCCATTGGTTAATAGTCCATGGAGGAAAGTTTTGAATTTGATTGATACCCTACAGATGGAACCAAACTCTTCCTAACTATCATAGTTTATATATTAACTTATTATTTAACTACAAATATTTTTATATTTTTATCTCAAATCTTTTTGTCAGGTTGAATGTAAATGCTGTAAATAGTTATTGAATGTTATGAATGTATTAAATTATTGTATTTCATCAAAATAAAAATCATTTGAGTAAAAAAAAAAGTTATCATGTAGGTAGCAACTCTGAGGACCTTTTTCAGCAATGACATAGACCAAACACACAGAGGAGTAAAACACAGTTATTGTTTGACATACAAATGTTGAGGATTTTACAATAAAGAATAGTCAAATGCAGTAATTGTCTGACATACAGACCTTAAAAATGTTACAATAAGAAATAGTTGAATATAGTTATTGTTTGATATATAGAACTTAAAGATTTTCTTGAAGTGTCTCCCAGACCCCAACTGCAAAAAAAAATGGAAAAAAGTATTGTGGACGAATGGACGGAAATACAAAGTTCTTTGATCCATTTACATATGACTGATTTTTATATCCACAAAATAAAGATTCTATAATATAGATATGGTGGTTTATTTTCTTACAGATCAAAGAATATACAGCGGTTGTACTTCCAACACCTAAACTTACTTGTCTGATTAGAATTAACTGTCTAAACATTTAACTGTTACAGTGAAGATGAGTAGATAATCCTTGCTACAATATAGCAGTATTGTAATAACTTTGCACAAGTAGCAGCTCTGTCAATGAAAATGTTTAGTCTTGTCTGGATGGAAATGTGATGCAGATGAGCAGCATGTAACTTTGCAAGTACGTGGGCTACTTTGTAGAAACATTTTGCACTGGTTGTTTTTTCTTAATGGGATCCAATTATGGTTAAAATGCTGCTGTTGTAGTAAAGAGATTTTAGACATGAGATTTTAGACATAATTTATCTGCATGAGATGGGTAGTGACTGTAGTACAGTTACATGACAGGGTTGAAGAAGGAAGGGTGGAACTATCAATGTCTGGGAGCTGTATGAATTTGTTCTAGGCCTGGGGATAAATTAAAAAAATCATAAACCTTATTTACTGTGCTTGAAGTAAGAGCATGTCTTCAGAGGGGTTTAAAGTTAAAATGGGTAAACCATATTTTGGGATAAGGACATCCTTTGATTGTGCTGCCCTTGATTAGAAATGGAGTAGCATGCCTTCAGTTGTTTTACAACTTTTGAGTGTAATATAGCCACCTGTGAAAACTGAAAGCAGGGTAACTCCAGGTATATAACCTGACTATGGTAGGGCTAAACATGGTTTATTATATATTTTGTTTATATACAGTAATTTTTACTTTAGTATTTTCTTTTAGCTTTTGAGGGGTCGCAAAGAGCATTCCATCTTATTTGGTAGCATTCAGGTATAATATTTTTAAGAAAAAGTAATTGTGTATTTCATTCATAGCTTTTTGTAGCTGTTTGGCTTTGTCTGCAATGTTACCAGAGCACTATAGGAGAATGCCATCAGCAAAACGTATGATCACATTGGGAAGAATTGTGGAGGCTATGTCATTTATGAAAAGGGAAAACTGTATGGTTCATAGTACAGAGCCTTAGGGAATGCCCAAATTAAAGGTCCCTGTTGAAGACATACAATCACCATTTAATATTGAAAAGGTTTTGTTAATTTGATAGTAAAACATCAAGTTCTATACTTCCTAACAGAATCCTAGAATCTGTAATTTGTCAGATAATAGTTGGCGGTCTACTTATTCAAATGTTGTTTGGGACCTATGAAGACCCACCAATCTGTAATATGCCCTGCCTTCATGCTAGAGTATATATTGTCGGATGTTGTGTATAGTATAAGGTAATATGAGCTTCCCTGAAACCATGCTGGAAGTCAATCAGAAGTCTACATTTGTGGATATATGTCAATATTTATTTACTGTGCAATTTTGTGTAATGTATTTTTAAAAACTGTTTAGTAATAAGGCAAAGTTCTGAGATACAATGCTACTCCTGAGGTCCAGAGGGGGATTTAGTGTTTGGCAGTGAGCAATAAGGGCATGCTTAAATTGGGAGGGAACTATTTCTGAGACAAGACAGACATTTTCTTGATTGAGAGGTCATTTCAGGGGCTGACAGCATTAAAAACATGTGGTAAAGACCATGTGGGGTTAGGGTTGAATTTATTCTATAGCTTTATTAAATTCTTTGCAGTTTTACTGCAGATGTCTTGAAAGTAAAATAGAGGTAGTTGTTGGTTGTGCTGGAGTAAAGATGGAGGGTTGTAAGATGAGGTTACAAGTAAGAGGTAGTACTATTGGGGTTGAAATCTAAGATTAAATCTTTAAAATTATGGATGAGGTATTATTGATTTAATTGGTTAATTGGTTAATTTCCTGTTTTTAACTGAGATAATACTGGATATGCATTTAATGATTTAACAGAAGTGGCTTGGGTTTGTAGTCATAGCAGATTGTTTCCTTTTAAGATGGTTGTGTTTTGCCACTTAGATTGATAGTTTACATTTTGTCTTGGTTTTCAGGATTTAAGGTGATCTAAGAATCAGATATGGACTTTTCACTTTTCATTTTTCAAAGAAATGTTGCATTGTTTGCAGACCCTGCTTTATATTAGCTGCTAACTATGGATAGCTTGATTTATTCTTTTGTGTGCTAGTGGGAATATTTTGCTGACAACAAGGAGGTTTGTGATAAAGACTTCAACGGCTTTGAATGAGTCAGATTCTAGATACTGGGGAGTCCAGTTTAAGTTATGAAACTCAGAAATTAAGTTATTTTATTTATTTTTTGTATTTTTTTTAATCATGGATGTTACTGGTATGAATTACTCTATATGATGGTTTAAGGGATGTAAAGGAGGAAGCACTTGATACAGAGTAATGGACTTGATACAAGGTAATAATGGTCACTCAGAGAGTTAAGTAAGCATGAGGTATTATCAAGTTAGCCTGGCATGTTAGTTATTATGAAGTTCAGCAGAGAGTGTTTGTTGGTGATTGTATTATATGGGGGGCAGGTATTAGCTGTGAGAGATTGTACTGAGAGAGGTGTCTGCTGAGCTGAGTTTTACTTAGGCCAAGAAGGTCAACAATAAAGCCACTTATGATTAATAATTACTTTTTAATTTCTTTTTGCTTGAGAGTTGTAAACTTTTGCTGATGTTATCTTCAATAATTTTTGGTCTTGTGGTTAGGTGAAATACAGGAACTATGTAAACTTTAGGGAAGTCACTAATCACAACCAATATTAAAATACAGTTGTGGGCATCTTTTTAAGATTTACCTTATTAGTGTATTTCCAAAGTATTTTTGTTATAAATAAAATGGCAAGTCCACTAATTATTTGTCCAGTTCTATTATCATGAAATAGTTCATAGTTTGTGTGACATGTGATGTTCAGTGGTTTAATTTTAACCATGTTTTAGATATTTCTAGAAGAGCTAGATTTTTATTTTTTACACATGTATCAGCAGAGTCCTAGTTTTTAAGAACTGTTCATTCAAATCATGAAATGCTTTCCTATTCAGTGGGAGAAGAATTGTATAGAA
Organism: Protopterus annectens; assembly: GCF_019279795.1. Classification (NCBI taxonomy): domain Eukaryota; kingdom Metazoa; phylum Chordata; order Ceratodontiformes; family Protopteridae; genus Protopterus; species Protopterus annectens. The sequence continues at coordinate 974,930,784 of NC_056737.1, read as the reverse complement.
GAGTGTTATGCTGTCTGTTGTGATTGTTTGAAGTATGCTAAGTGTAGAGACCAGAGTTGAGGTTTATCGTCATTCCAAAATGGTGGACAGCCAGTGAGTACTCTAGCTGTGCAGCTCCCTTAACTTTCAACAATATCTGACCTTTTTCCTGCACATCCTGAGGAAAGCTATCAATTTTCAACAGAGGAAAAAGCAACAAGTAATCTGCTTAAATATTCCAGCTTTATTTTTCGTCGGATAACCTTTTTTGCAAGAAAAATAATACTCACTGCAACCAGATCCCTGAACAGCATGGTGTGGGCTCTTCCAGATAAGTAGGCCTGAGTGAAAAAGAGAAGGAAAAAAGGACTTGTTTTTAACATAAAATTGCCAGAATAAAAATAACCTTCTGCACCTTTGTTTAGCTGACTATATTTTATCTGAAAAACAACTAAATCAATGTTGGAAATGGAAAATCAACCAGAGCACATGGAAGTAGTAACTACCAAATCTAAACTATCAAATATAGTTATACCAGAAAAAGATATTTCATCAAAAAGGCTAAAAACAAATAAAATTAGAAATGATTAAACCTGTCCTTAGATCAAAGCAATATCAAGCATTAACATTGGAAGACCTTAAAATTGCATTACAACCACTGCAAACAGAAGTCCAAGAATTTTCACACAAACTAAATACTTTCAGCTCAAACATGGACCAAATTATACTCAGATTAGAACAAAAGTGTACAGGCTGGTGCAAAGAATATTTCAGAATTACAATAAAAAGTCCTGGACTTAGAAGCTAGAAGCAGATGGAATAATCTCATTATCAGGGGAATTCCAGAGTCTGTCAAAAACACCTAACTAAACACAATTATTAAAGAAATACTAAGCACACTACTGCAGGATAAAGAACTTCTGGAAGACATAACAATTGAAATAGCTCACAGATCCATAAAACGCTCACAAAACATGGACTATCCAAGACAGATATATGTCAGGATCCTTAATTCAGCTCATGTGCAATTAATACTATCTGCATATAAAACCAAGAAAACCCTCACATGGAGAGGACACAAAATCACAATAAGCCAAGACCTTCCTCTTGAAGTCAGTTAAAATTGTCAGAAACTAAAAAAAATACTGTGCTTACCTAATAGAAAAAAACATACACTTTCAGATGAAATATCCTGCTACATTAATATTCTACCATAAAAATGAAAAAATATCCATAGATACACCTGAAGAAGCAAAAGTCACTTTTCTCCATCTCTATAATGTAAATCCAGCTTGAAAAAAATCAATCCACCTTTGCTGAAACATCTGATTGACATCCTCTTCTGTTTTAGGCTGAATCCTGCCTTTTTCGATTTTTTCTTGAGATAAAAACTTTAATCGGTTTATTTTTCCCTTTTTGAGTAGGCCGCAAGGTCCGTTAGCGTTGTGACATTCCATTACCCACAATTCCATACAGCCACAAGTGTTTGCAATAACCTTTCACCTTTCAACTCATTTCATCATCAAAATGACCTAGGAGCCCCAGTGCACTACTGGGAACAGATTTAAATGGCAGAAACGCATCATGAGTACAGTAATGTACATAAAACTGCATTTTTTCCTGAAAACAATCCATCAAAATAGTTGGAAATGTCCTCAGACTCCTTGCTAAGCATACTAACTGAACCTGTGCAGCAAAAAGTAAGCAGATAGACTTACAAATGCTCAATTTGCATGATAGGGAATTTTGAAGTTAATACAGTTAATTTAAATGTGCATTGCAGACTGTTATTTTAAATAAGGTGCTTGACCATTTTAAGCTGATGATTTTGCGGAATATAATATCAGTTTTCTTCTCACCTGAATTATTAGGTGAAATCTTCCTATACTCATATGTATATAATGCTGTGTTATATATCTAAAGAAGAGTCTGATAATTATATTAGGTAACAGCTGCATGCTCATATGTGTTGTTACAAAATTACATTTGATGTTGGTCTTGTACCTAAAGCAGACCTGCTCTATCTGTTAAACACTTTAAGGTAAACTATCCAACTGGAATGTGTATTTTTCTCTAGGAAAAGTGATCAGAGTCTCCTAGTATTGTAGAACTGCTACATCCAGTTAAAACATCTTCTTTTGGCTGTATTACTAAGCAAATGCTTGTATATAGAGGAAGCAATGATACCAAATGATAGGTATTTGTAATACACATTTATTGAAGGTGAATAGTAGAAGTATTATTATTTTGTTGTTAGAGTGACAGTAGTAATATTCAATACTGCCTCTCTAGTCTTATCTTTGGTGTTCATAGATTTAGCTCATAAGACTATATTGTACTGTGCTTTCTCTTTTCTTTACTTTGTCTTTATTAGTCAAGCACATGTATTTAGCTACACATATGTATGTAACTACACATGCACCTTCTGACTTGTTAAAGCTTAAAAACAAAATGACATAGGGATGTTTCTATGGCTTTGAGGGTTTTACTCTAAGAACTAATGATCTTAGTTGGAGTTTTAGTATATTTCTTTAGTTATAAGACTATGCAAAGTATTTCGAGTATATTAACTAACATACTAAATATGTTTAAAAATGGTAAGATATTAAAAAATAGATTCTGAGTATGGGTATAGGGAAGCTGCTATGCAGAGTTGATGCATATGGTTGTGTACATTTGGAAAGTAGTAGGTAATTTTGACATCCCTCTGCTCTATAAGATTTTTTCCCAGACCCAGTCACAAATATCCTTTGATTTTATAAGTTTTGTTTATCTACCGTTACAGAGGGATGGGTGGTTAGGCACTGATGGGGGGTAGGAGAACAGAAGTCACTATACAGAAAGTGCTAACACAAATAAACAACAGTATCTCTTTATGCTGTCAATTGCTTATTATGCTTTATTAACACTAATCAAGAAATATTTTTAAACTTTCAGAAATGATATCTCTAGATTCATGGAACGTTAAGGGGGGTTCAGACAAAAGTAAAAGGAACCTAGTCATGCATATTATATATCAAAGTAAAACAATGACAACCTTTCTTCAAGAAACTCACCTGATGTCACAACTTTGGGACAGGGAGAGAAAAAGTAGATGGGTCAAGCATATAGTAGTTGCTGGATATAATTCTACTTCTAGAGGGGTTGCTATTATTATTAACAAAACATATCAGGGGAAATTGTTTCCACGAAAACTGACTTAAATGTCAGATGGGCTTTGTTTACCTCTAAATACTATAGCATAGATAAACCATTACTTTTCCTAAATATCTATAGTGCCTGCTCTAACCAACAAATGTTTATTTATGAAATCTTTAACTTACTTATTGAATTCCCTAACTATTTATATAATCGGGGGAGACTGGAATGCATTACTTGAACCTGACAAAGATAGATCCCATAAAGAAACCAAGCAACCGCATAGCATAAATATAGCCCTTAGTGAACTAAAAAATACTTTCGATCGATCCATATGAAAATTTCCAACATGACAAAACATTATCTAGATATACCTTCTTTTCTACATCTCATAAATCTTGGTCAAGAATAGATGCCTTCCTAATCTCTCAATTCTTTCAGTTGTATAAGTTAAAATATTGCATTTCACCTAGACTTATCTCAGACCATTCAAAAATCAGTCTATGCATAAACCTGCTAAACCTCAAACAAAACATACCTTACTTCAATAAGTGGACTTTATATCCAAAAATTATTCAGAAAAAAGAGATAAACAGTATACTCACTCAGTTAGATGAATAAATCATAACTACTCCAATACCTTTTGATAAGCAATGGGAAGCTGCTAAAGCAGTTATTAGAGGTGTCATAATTCAAAAATCTGCCTGGTTTAAGAAAAACTAGAATAATACCAAAACCACACTAGAATCGCAAATTGTGCCAGCAGAACTAGAACTACAACAAAAATATTCAAAAGAATTAGAGGAAAAATGTATGGAATGGCAAAAACAACTACATAGACATTATTTAGAAAATTTAACTTTTTTAGAAAGCAGGTCCTTATATCAGAACTCAGAATGGGCACAAACACCCTCAAGATTTTTAGCCAGGCTAATAAATATTAAGAGTGGCCCACCAAGAATCAAATAATTCATTTCCTTTACTCTACCCTCCTCTACTCCCTGACTAAAGTCTCTTCCTTCTCTTCCTTCTCCCTCTGTCTTTCTCCTTAGCATTCCACCCTCTAACCCAATTTCTCTGCTCACCTCAGTACCCTTCTCCTCTTCTTCACCTACATTTCCTTACCTTCACATCTCTGATTAACTTGTTAAACTTACCTTCTAAATACTCTCTCTTTACTGATTGTCTTCTGCAGCTTTCACCTCCTCTGGCTCAACCCGCTCCGTTCGCCCTTCGGGCTCACTCCACTCCCCTACCCTGCCCCCAAATCTCACCTGCCCCAGCACATCCACATTTATACATCCCCAACTCCACCCTACATTATTTTCCACCAATCAGACTCTTTCCCTCCTCTTCCAAGTCATACCTTAATTAACCAATCTAAAACCTCCATTCTTTTTCTCCAACCTCTCTCACCCCTCCCACTTCTCACTACCCTTAACCCTATGCTCTCCTTACCTACTCGACAGCTTCCTTCTACTCCTTCCTCATTCTGTCCTAACTCTCACTCTTCCAACTACATCTTTTCTTCATCCCTTACCCCACCCATCCTAACATGTACTCACAAACTCTCATTTACCTCAGACTCCCCCTCTCTCTTCTCATTTGTCTTCTTCCTCTCTATCACACTACTTCTTACTGCTCAATAACTCACCCTTACCTGGCTACTTCTCTTACCCTCACTTTCTCCCACCCACATCCTCCTTCACTGTCTCACTTCCACTCCATTTCCCCCTACCTTATCCCATTAAGCCCACTACACTTCTTCCATCCCAAAATACTCTTCTCCTCTACAAAAATCCCCTCTCTTACTTTTCCACCAACCCCAAACAACTTCCTACTCTCCAAACTTAGAAAACTTAATGTTTTCTCATATAATTGCCTAGCCTTATCTGGAGACATTCACCCCAACCCTGGCCCCTGCCTCAGTACTAACAACTCCTTCCCTCCTTCCCCCTCCTCCCCAAATTCAAATACATCTCTCCCTCCCACTCCTTCTACTCCTAAGACCTCTCCTAGCACCCTTAAGGTCTTCACTATCAATGCCCAAAGCCTCAACAATAAAATTCACCATACTCATGCCTGGATTAACCACAACTAACCTGACATCTTAGCCATCTCTGAGACCTGGCTAAAACCCCATATCTCTGATTCTGAGATCCTACCTCCAGGTTTCAACATCCTCAGGAGTGACCGTATAAACAAAAAAGGTGGTGGCTCTGCCATTATCTACTCTAATCTTCTCTCCATAATCCCCCTGCAAATCCCCACCCCTCTATTCAAAAATACTGAAATAACTATTTGTCTGCTCCAACTCAATAAACATAAAAATATCTGCTTCATTTCTTTATATATCTCCCCTGGCGACAATATCTCTACCCTAGAGAATATTCTCCACTGGGCCTCATCTGAAATAAAATATGAAACATTTATTCTAGGCGACGTCAACATTGACTGGAACAAAATTAATTCACCTTCCCCCACCCTAGCTATCAACCTTTTCAACTTCACTCAATTAATCCATTCTACAACCAGGCCTAGCAAAAACCACCCCCCTGGCTCCATCTTAGATTGGATTTTAGTCTCCCATTCAAACAAAATCTCTCTATCAGGAACTATCCCTGACTCCTTCAGTGACCATCTACCTGCCTTCATTCACCGCTCTGCTAACCCCTCTCAACACCTACATCATTATATCCAAACTCATAACCTTAGCAATTTCAACCCCACAATCTTCTCCAACATATTCAAACAAATGAACTGGCAAATCCTTCACACTCTGTCCCTCAACAATGCCGTAGAACATTTTAACTCCATCTTCTTAAATACTCTTAACTCTCTAGCCCCATGAGAAATAAACGAATCAAAGCCAATTCTGCTCCTTAGCTGATCAAAGAGACTAAACAAAACATGCAACTCAGAGACAAATCTTGGAAACTTTATCAGAAAAGCAAACAGCCTTCTGCCTTGCTCCAATATACCCAACTCCGCAACCAAGTAAAAAAATAATCATCAGGGACAAAAAAAACTAGTACAACAAACTTCAGTCTACTAATCTTAACAACCCCAAACAATTCTGGAAATCTGTTAACTCTCTTCTCCATCCTGGGTCATAAATTAACCCCTGCCCTGACCCTAGCTTAGCTGAAAATGAACTAAGCTCACTCTTCAACACTTTCTTTACTGACTCTATTGCCAAACTAACCAAAAACATTCCCTGACAACAACCCTTTCAACCTCCTAAACTCTCCTAATGACTGTCTCCCTATGTTTCAACTCAAACCAGTTTCCACAACTTTCATAAAAAAGCTCTTAACCAAACTAAAACCTTGTTCCAATGCCCCCGATAACATTCCCCCCTCCTTCCTCAAACACCCAGCTGATGGAATAGCTCTTCCTATTAGCATCCTGATTAACAGATTCTTACAAGAGTCATACATTCCCAAACTCTGGCATTCTGCCTACATTCTACCACTTCATAAAGGAGGTAAAAACAACTCCATTTCTAACTTCTGCCCTATAGCCCTACTCTCTCCTATATCCAAAATTCTTGAGAAATGTGTCCACTGCCAACTCTTACCCTACTTAACAGAGAATCAGCTACTCACACCTACCCAACATGGTTTCTGTCCAGGCCACAGCACCATAACAGCCCTACTTTCCTTCTTAGAAACAGTTAATCAAGCCCAAGATTCTGGACTTCTAGTTTCCACAGTTCTGCTAGACCTTTCCAAAGCCTTTCATACCATCTCCCATTCACACCTACTAGGCCAGCTTTCCAATCTTAATTTTTCCACTTATACTCTTTCCTGGTTCTCCAGCTACCTCTCTAACAGATCCCTGGCTGTCAGATGGAAGAACTCTACCTCCTCCTTCTTACCTACTCCTACTGGTGTTCCTCAGGGATCTATTCTCGGTCCCATACTTTTCAACATCTTCATAAACAACCTTCACACTGCTCTCCCTGACACTACAGTCATCCAATATGCCAATGACTCTACCTTAGTCTGTTCCGCCCCCAACTTTGCTGATCTTCTCTCTAAAACTGAAACAGCTTTTTCCACTACAGAAAACTGGATGCACCAAAACCATCTGTCCCTCATCTCCAATAAATCCAAAATACTAATTTTCCTCCCTTCTAAAACTTCTTTCCTGGACAAAAACTCTTTCAAAATCCTCAGCCAATCTAACACTCCTATAGAAGTGATCCCCTTTGCTAAACTCCTTGGCATAACCATAGATGAACGTCTTAAATTTGACCTCCACATTCAACAAAACATAAAAAAAAACACCAAAAACTTGGCATGCTTTACAGGAACAATATATTTCTTTCCAAATCCTCCAGGCAAACTTTAGCTACTAGCTTCCTCCTACCCTCTCTACTTTATGGAGCCCCTCTCCTAACTAATCTCTCTGTCTCCCTCTCCTCTAAACTTGAAACTTGTTATAATAAAATCTCTAAATTCGCCACCAAATCCAAAAACTCAACCCACCACTGCACTCAACCCACTTCAATCTCTAAACTGGCTAGAACTCCCAAACCACCTTGACTATCTCCAACTAACAACCACTCATAAACTAATATTCTACCCAGAAAAATGCCCTGCTCTATCCAACATCCTTCCCCATTACATTCCCAACCGATCTTTAAGATCTGAACACCAAAATCGAATCTCCATCCCCAGACCTAAACATCCCGCTGGCCAACTATTATTATCCTTCTCTCTAGGTAGGAAATGGAACTCTCTCCCTCCTACTCATAGAACCATATCTAACTCAGATTATTTCAAAACCCAACTTTTCTTACACCTCTCTTCAAAATGGAAATGTTCTTGCTTTCACCCTACTTAATGCCAAGGTGCCCCTTGACTAAGCCCCTTCTCCTCCACCTTTATACTCTCAAACTCTAGCTATATTTTAGCAGGCTCTACTTCTCTGTATGGAAGAAATATTGCAAAGTACAAAAAAAAACAAAAAAAAAACCTCCTAATTTTAAGTTTTTTACTGTGACCTTTATGAATTCTTGGAGTGTAAACATTCTATTGTATATTTGCATTTCAATGTCCTTACTATGTCTACATCCTATTGTAAATATGCTTTCTTACAATGTCCTTACTATGTCTACATCCTATTGTAAATATGCTTTCTTACAATGTTCTTACGGTATCTACATCCTATTGTAAATTTGTTTTAGCAGTCTCTTACTATGTTTTGTATTCTTCTCAACATTTTTGTTTTGGTTGTACTGCCTTTGGAGCTTTTCTCCCCGGGCCTCCACTGAAAAGGGGTCCTTCATGGCCCAGTGGACTTCCCCGGTAATCAAACTGAAATAAAATAAAATAAATAATAATAAATAAATAAATTACATTATATAGGACGCATAATCCAGGAAAACCAAGGCATTTTAAATGTATTTGAGAACATATATAAAAGTCTGTACAACATGCACTTACCACCCTCAAATGAAAAATTTAAAGAGTTCATTTAAAACCTAAAATTTCCACAAGTTACACAAGAACAACAAAAACTTTTAGGGCCAATACTTCACCTAACAGAGATAAAAGAAGCAATAAAAAATCTCAAACCAGGTAAATCTCCAGGACCTGATGGATTCACCTCTGAATTTTATAAAATATTCTCAAAACCCATTTCTAAAATCCTACTTAAAGTATATAATTATATAATACAACATGGGATAACAGATATATATATATATATATATATATATATATATATATAAAAATAACTCTAAGACCATCCTTCTACTTAAACCAAATTCTGACCTGACGGACCCTACTAATTATAGACCAATAGCCCTCATAAACACTGACTTTAAAATCTTTCCCAAATCATAGCCAACAGGTTGAGGAATATACTCCCCTCTATTATATTTCATAATCAGCTGGATTTCATGGTAAATAGGCAAACAAGCAATAACACTCTGTTACTAGACACAACTATCAGATTACTTAAAACTGATAAACATCCCAAATACGTTATTGCCGCAGATGCTAGCAAAGCTTTCGACAGAGTAAATCTACACTTTTTATTTAATGTTATGCCTTTATTTGGATTTCCTCAAGAATTTATTAATAAAGTTAAGGTCTTATATCAGATGGCCTCTACTTCCATTCAGATTAACAATAATAGAACAAAATCTATCCCCATTTCAAATGGCACAAGACAAGGGTGTCCACTTTATCCCTACCTCTTTAATCTATATCTCAAACCCCTTCTTCTTTCTATATCACAAAAATCTTTTCTACACATTCCAAGAGTATTAAATACTAAAATTATATATTCGGCAATTGCTGACGACTTAAATATATACCTACAACTTCCAACAACAGAGCTTGCTAAAATATTGAAAGTCACTGACAAATTCTCAGAGATCTCAAATAAACTAAATCCCAGCAAATCTCATCTCTTCCTATTAAATCCCATTGGACATATGCACTTTTACTTCCTGGAGAGCGAGATTAAACTAACTTATCAACTAAAATACTTGGGGGTAATATACACTCCTAATTTTAGTGAAATTATTAAAAATAATTTAACTCACACCTGGAATCCTATTGAAAATGATATGAACAGATGGAAAAATATCAATATGTCTTTGTTATCAAAAAGTAGTGTCGTTAAGATGAACCTGCTACCAAGAATTCTTTTCCAAATGAACGCTACCTTCACAATTATACCCCCAAAATTTTTATAGATATGGAAAGAACTATATCCAGATTTATTTGGTATCCCAAAACTACTAGAATCAAATATGAAAAGCTTATACTTCCTAAATCTAAAGGTGGGTTAGGGTTACCTGATGTTAAACTGTACTACAGTATTATTAATGCATATAGGCTATGTCAAATTTTAAATTATGAATCAAATAGAAATGTATGGTCCCCCCTATGGTCTAGAATTTGGTATGAACAAATTAAGACACTTGGGTGCAATCGTAGGGCTCTCCTATTCCTAAACTTAAATAAAAAATCTGTCTATGTTAACAACTTACATCCAATTATTAAACAAATGGTTTTAACTACTCAGAAGCTCTTTTCATCTATACAATTATTAAATGCCCTCCTTCTACTGCAATCAATACACCCTAATCCTAATTTACTATTAAATAATCAACTTATAAACTTGGAAGATTATACCTTAATAAGAGATCTTACAGTATGGGAAATTTACAAATGGAAGGAATGCGATATAACGCAATTACGAATGAAATTAAATCTCCAAAAGAAATACGTAAATATTATGAACTCCCTCCGATACCTTGTAAACACCAAATTTCCACCTGATAATTTTGATAAACAAGACACTAATTTATCCCAGTTAAATCTAAATTAAAATCTAGCAACCGAGGGGAAAACAATTTCTAGAGTCTACAAACTTATAATTGATATAATATATCAGAATCGTACTTTATTTTCATCATACTGGCAAAAGAAAAACCCACAAATTACTGAACAACATAAAAAAGATGCCATTGAAAACACTCTCAAAATATGGAAGGAGGGTGGACAGCATAGCACAGTCAAGTCCTGTGGGAATACAGGGACCAGGTGTGAAAAACTTCCAGAAACAATCTGTTAGACAAGAGACAATGGAGTCAGGGGAAAGTACAAAGTGCTACAGTTAGCAGCAGATAAAACCCAACACAGAATGGCTCTCAACAGATAAAGTGTGTGAAATGCACTTGTAATGGGATATTTATCTGAATGCTTGGTAGTGTTGCTTCTAGCACTCTCAATAAAATGGCAGGTGAAAGCTGTAAATCATAATTTCAGTATCCCTCATTTAGAACACTTGAGTCTTTTTTATATTTGGAAGGGAGAATTAAACTTCACATCACACTTTATACATTTTGGCCATTAGTTAGTGGTTTAATATAGCACATCTTTTGGGCACATCAGGTGAGACACTTGTTGGTATGTACAAAAGAAATATGGTGGGTTATGGTTTAGTTCATTTATTTATTTATTGATGATTGATTGAAATTTGATTACCAGGAAAGTCCAACTGGGTAGAAGCTCATTTTCAACAGAAGTCCAAGGAGAAAAGCTCCAAACTATTACAAAACATTTTAAGAACAATAATTTTACAATCTCTAAAAATAAAACAAAACTTGTGCAGTTTAAATAATTATAACAAATTAGAGATAATATAAAAACATTGGTTAAGAATCTATATAAGTTAAATGACAATTATTTAATATTTATAGAAATTTTAGATAGTTTATAGAAAACTTAAAGGTAAATTATTCTAATACAAAGAGAAACTGCAATATGAAGTGAAGAAAAACAGGCTTATGGTATATTTGGGAGAAAGTCAGGGAAGACAATTTGATAGAATTAAGGAAGTGGTGAAGAAGTTAGAGAGTAAGGCGGTATAAGGAATGAAAAGATATTTGTTCACTTTTAGGGATATAGTCTTTCCTGGTTTTGAGAAAGAACAGAGACAGATTTTAGCTAAGAATGGTTACAAAATCAAGATACAGAGATAGTTCGTAGTCACTTGTCATGCAGTCTAGGAGACCAGTGATGAGCCTAGTTCAAATTTCTAATTGCCCTAAACCATTGTCTGGGTAAGTGACTTGCTTTAGGTCACACAGTGGGCAAATGAAGACTGATAGAACAAACAGGCACTGTAGAGGTAAACAGACTCCAATGTAGCCCAGGGATTAAAAAAATAAATAATTTTAATGTAAATCGAGACTTACACGAAAACTACATGAACACAATACAATAAAACACTTAACAGGATCACCAGATTTTTCATCCTCTCCTAGGACATTATCAGACATGCTATACATTATCCCCTGCCCTGCTTTATATCAGATTCTGGTCATTAATTAAAACAAATTATCCAATTAAGAATGTAGTGCACCGATTTATGATACAAAGAACTGCTATATTCTAAAATCCTTTTCTAAAGCCATCATTATGTTGTTATTAAACTCTCTTGTGTTCTACATAAAATATATTCATAATATAAATTATTGTATTAGAATTTTATTGTATTGTGGTCATGCAAGCAGTTTATTATATTGTGTTCATGTCAGCGGTTTATTGTATTGTGTTTGTGTAGTTTGCATGTAAGTCTCGATCTACATTAAAATTATTATTATTCTTTCAATCCCTTGGCTACATTGGAATCTGTTTACCTCTACAGTGCCTGTTTGCTCTATTTGTAGTGGCAATAAGCATCGGCTTGTAGTTTAAGCACTGTTAGTTTCTTTGTCAAATGAAGACTGAGGTAATCAAACCCTGCACCATGGGAAACAACTTATTAATAGCACATACCTTTAGTTATAAGCTCTAACTGGCAGACTTCATGTCAGAGTTATGCATGTTTGTGTGGTTTAGGCTAAAGATTGCAATAGGAAGAATGTAAAATGTAGTAGTAACATCTTACAAGTTACATAAAAATGAGTGAAATGGGGAAGGAATGAATTAATCAAATAATAACAGTACCACTGACTATGTGATTGACTGCAGCAGATTTCTGACCTAAGGTCATAGTACACAAATGTGCAGACACTCCCAGGCTATCTACAACAGTTAACTAACGTAAGGATCAGTGTGAAGTCTTTAATCTTACATAATAAATAAAAGTGTGTACTTCTGATAAGAATTAGAGGGGGGATACACTAGGCTAGTGTAAAGAGGTATACATTGGATGAATCGACATACAGATTATGTTTTCTGTATGCTATAACTCTAACAAGCAAGGAGGGTGTGCCAGATCTACAAATGGCTATTCCTGACTGATCCTAGCAAGCAACACTGCTATAGCATGTGAGGGAAAATAGCTACAGGTCTTAGATGTACTTTATAAAATTCAAGGTGAAAAATTAAGGTAACAGTCTTCGGATCAAAAATAGGTCTGAAACGTTAGGTGACCTATCAGTATCTCTGTGTCTAAGATTTCTTGAAATCTGGACTGCTGTCTCAATAGTTTTCTAAAGGCTCACATTTTTGCTATGAGGATGTATGCTCAATGTATTTTTATTTTAGTAATTATAATTATTTATTGTTTTTATTTTATTTATTTTTGCTTGGTGGGATAGTGCACTGATCACTAGTGATCATTTTCAGGCACAGCCCAACTGGAAGACTTCAGAATGAAATATACAAATAGTAGACATAAAAAGTGGAGAAAACATACGATACAAATTATACAACATATAGTTTTTATATAATAAAGTCTTAGAACATACAATTTAGAATACTTATTTATAATGACAGTTCAATAGTAGAAATAGTGGGATAATTTTAAAATTGTTGTCACAGAGAATGAATCGAGGTTTCCCAGCAAGTGGTGTGATATAGTGAAGCAGGAAAGTGAAAACACAGTAGATGTAGAGAGTGTGAGTGGCGAAGAATGAAACTGAGCAGAGTGTGACGTGGGGGATTTCAGGAGAGATGGGGGTGAGGACATGATAGAGGCATTGGGTGATCCATGAATGAGGGGCATAGACAGAGGAGTGTATGGGAGGGTGAGGACTGCATGGGGGAAGTGCTTCCGGATAAGTCTTGAGCTGTGAAGAACCAAGAAGTGAATGACATTATATACCCTGTTTGGAATCAAGAGTACTTCAAAATGAGGAATGATATCTTTCTTGACTAATTCACTCCAATGGACTTCAGGAAGTTTGCATTGTAACTTTCAATGGGCGGAGCCTAAGCCTTTTGACACAATCAAATTATGTCCTCAAATTTCAAACAAATTTTCATATCTCTGGAACCATAGTCATTATGGAAGAAATATCAATGGCAAACTTTTCACCACAAACTATTTTTATATTGATAGTATTCTCTAGATTCTAGGTCTTAAACCAAATTTTATAAGTCACAGTAAAGACAGTAACTATTACATTTGTCATATATTGTAAACAACTTACAATATCTCAGCAACCACTCAAGTTCATAGGTTCATAGGTTGGTACTAGGTTATCGGCCCTAGGGCCTGTACAAGCATAGCCATAACAATTCCCTGGCTATTTCTTCCCACAATATTTACTTCCCTGGACCCCTGTCTAGCAGGGTGACTGACGTAATCCCCGGGGTGAATTTCCTATCTCCCATCCAATCATCAAGGTTCCTTTTGAAGAAGGCCAAAGAGGCACTCTGCTTGACATGTATGGGCAGTCTATTCCAGAGTCTGGGAAGTCTCTGGGTCAGGAACCTATCCCTCCAGCTTGTTTTGTTCATTGTGATGACAAGGTTTAGATCCCTGGAGCATGTGGCTCTGAGGGATTGGGATTTCTTTAAGTGTAGCATGTCCAACAGCTCTGGGTTTGACATGGCCTTGTATGTTAAGCAGAGATTGCCTCTGAGTAGACGATATGTGACAGAGTATAGCTGGAGGTTTTTTAGACGGTCAGCATACAGCATCTGCTTTAGGCCTGTGATTCTTTTAGTGAGGTATTTCTGTGGCCTTTCCAGTTGTTGCAGATGTCTTGAGAGGTACATACCAAACAGGGCATTGTATTCTATAATGGGTCTAATGAGGGATGAGTACAGTGGGACAATGACCTCCTTTTTTCCAGATGAAAAGCCCTTAGTGATGCGGTATGCCAAATAGAAGGATTTCCTGACTGTTGTGGCGATGTGGGTATTGAAGGTGAGACCACTGTCCACCTGTGTCCCTAAGTCTCTTATCACACTTTCGATGTTTAGTGTATTAACATCTTTGCATGTGTACTGCCACCTATATGGTAATTCACGGGTACATGTTTTTGCCCAAAGGGGATAACTATACATTTCTTGGCATTGAGATTGAGCCCATGGTTCTGGCACCAAGCATCTGTTTCTGTAAGGCCCTTTTGTAGAATATTAACATCATTTGGGGATTCAGTAATGGCTCCCAGTTTGCAGTCACCTGCGAACTTTGCTAGCCAGAGTCCCTTAGTGTTGGCCTGTACTTCAGAGATGCCAAACAAGCGCACTTTGTTACACACATACTGTCAGCAGCATTGTATTCATCAAACTGAGAGCTTTCATGTGAGGCTAAGGAGTTCTGTCTGTTACTTGGTTGTTGCGATATTTAGAAAAATATGAAAATTGTATCTATATAAATTAATATCATAAAAACAACAGTTAATATCTACTTATCTGCATTAGACAGAGGTCAAATATTAATGCATTTGAGTTTGCTATTGTGTAAGCTTTAAGATGAAATATTTTAAAACCTTGTACATAGCATGGTTTTGGAATTATTGACGCAAATTTGAATAAGCAATATTTGACGCCTAGAGGCATCAGTAGGAGTTAACTGCAAATGCACCTGGAGGTGTCACTTGGATGTAACGAGTTAAAGGAGGGTGTAATTTTCAATGAGGTGTGGAGGGAGGGTTTGCCAGAGCAAGGGAGCAATAACTGAGAACTGAGTGCTGAGATGTTCTTAAGGTTGAGATGTAATAGATGATGCACATTTTTAATGAATGTTTCTCAGAAAGTTTAGCTGATAGTGAAGTGAAGAATTGTAGGTAAAGTAATTTAAAGAGTTGTGTTCCAAAGAGAAGATAGTTTCTTTGTTTAATAGGGTGCCACTTTGCTTTTTCTGTGGTAAAACAGTGGTATTACTAGGGTGGCATTTAGTGACAACATGTTAGATAGAGTTGGAAATGGTTGGGGGTGATGATGAATTATATTTGGGGGCTCTAGGCAATGATGGGGAGTCCATATACAAGTTTTGCTAGGAGGATACCTTTTCCAGTTAATGCTAGTGAGAAAAGGGAAATGTTTTTGACCAGAAAAGCAGCTATTTTTATCTACTTCTGGTTTGATTCCATTCCTGCTTGACGTCAATATGCTTCTGCTAGATTAAGCAAGGAAGTCATCTTAGATTTATTCTCCTCATGTTTCAAAACTTTCCTTACTTTCAGGTCCTGTGAGGTTAGCAGATATATGTGCAGTCCCATGATTGCAGAGCTATACATGTAATCAATTTCAAGGAGGCTTATACCTCATTCACAAAGGGGAACATATAATCTTGTATGTACTGATTTTTAAAAATTCTTTGATGAGCATGAAGCATCCTTTTTGTTTTCCTATCTAATCTATCTAACACATTTTGGGGCAAGTCAATCACTCCAAAACTGTAAGTTTGGACAGGAAGAGCAAATTGGTTTATAGCTTAAATTTTGTTTCTTGATGTCAACTCTGCTTTCAGGATTAATTTAAGTCTTCTAAAATATTACATACTAAGTTTTATTTGCATTTGGTCATGTTTTATTGTTGATCCTTCATCAATTCCCAAGTATTTATTCACTCACTCTTGCTCAAGGTCTTTTATATCTCATTCTTGTCCCAAACTGATGTTTTCCTGGTGCTGCAGTTTTCCTGCTTTAAAGGCTGCTTTTGTACACTTATCAAGACTAAATGACATTCTTATATCAACTGAAAAAGTTTTGACTACTTGCAGTTATGCTTTTGGTTTCTTATCTGATGAGCCATACAGTTTAAATCATTGACAAAGAGAAGGTAAGAAGTCTTTACACTTTGTTGTTTTCTAGGAGCCAAATTATAGCCATGGCCTAATCTGTTAAGTTGACAGCTTAATGGGTTAAGGGAAAGACAGAATAGCAGAGGTGACAAGGAGTCACCCTGGAATATCCCCCTTTGGACTTTTAATCCTGGAATAATAATTTGTCCTTTATCATGGTTTAATTGGAAAGTGGTTTGCCACTGTTTCATGGTCACTGTAATGCAGTTGATCAGTGTAGGATGTATCTTATGCATTTTTAAGCACTCTTTTATCCATGAATGTGGGATATTATCAAATGCTTTTTTTGTAGTCAATCCATACCATACTTAGATTGTTCCTCCTTTTACAGTTCTCCATTATTACTTTATTTAGCAACAGATGATCCTGAAAATGTTAATTTTAATGGTGCTACAAACACTGTGCTGTTACTCTGGTGCTTACTGTGATGGATTTGAAATCTTAAGACACTCAGTCTTGCTGGCTGGAATCAAAGTCTGGTTATAGTTGCATTCACAGTCTGTTGCATACAGAAACTTGCAGAATATACACTGATAAGAGAATATACTTTGCAGCACCTGTCTTTAAGAACAGTAACTGATAACTTATTATAATAAACCACACATACTTCTGTTACAGCTTCAGAAAATGTTCTACTTTACTTCTCATATAGTACAGATGATGTGAGAGATATAACATTTACCTCAGGACAAAATGTGTCCCTACCATATCCCTAACATAACTGGATTTAATACAGACTTTATATATATTTTTAGTTAAACACACACCCTCTTGGTTTTGTAAAGATACTGCTTTGATGACGCAAATGCTGACACATCTGTTCTTGTGCAAATGCTGATAAGTGGAGAAAAGCATATTTTTAAGGAAACGCCTTGTGGATAAACACATGTCCTGTTTTTTTTTTTAAACTTTCTTAGAAAAACATGTCCTGTTGTTAGTTCTTAAAAGAAAGCAAATTACATTCTTGTCATGTCTGTAAGAAGTCAGCTTTCTTGATGTGTGTGTAATACACTCATAAGCAAGTTCCTTATTTTTTTAAGCCACAGTCATTTAGTATGGATGCCAGTCACATATTACTAAACTCTATTTCTGCATTTAAGCAAGCTTTATTTTATTCCTTATGTATGTTGCATATTTGTAGCAAAGTTACATTCAACCTTAATATCTTGTTGAGCATAATCTTACAGATCCTTTGCTCCATATGACTTTCTTTTATTGCCCTTTTGTTCTATTGCCATTATTAAGTATTCTTCTGTCAGCATCAGTTTTGGTGTACAGTTTATATACTGTTGGAAGGCAAGTTATTGGTCTATAATTTTTAGGGTACCTTGAAGGTTCATTCTTAAGTAGGCGCACTGTTGTTCCTATTGTTAGCCAGGTTGGTATCTGTTCAGGGTGTGCATACACATAGTTCTTACTCATGGCTAAATCTTCATGCAAAGATGTTAATACTTTTAGCCAGAAGTTAGGTACTGCATTTGGGACTGGTGTTTTCCAGTTAGAGGCTTTCCTTAACTTTTTTCAATCTCTCTAGTTGTTACTTCATCCCACTTAATGTCCTATACATTTGAACTTCTTATACTTTCCTTTACTTCTTCTATCCATTTAGCATCTTAGTTATGCTCCACAGGATCTTCATAAATACTTCTCCAAAATGTATCTATTTCTTCTTTTTTGGGTGGTCTTTCAGTTCCTTTTACCTTGTTTCCCAATTCTCTATAAAACTTTTTGAGGTCATCAATAAATTGCTTATTTTGTACTTTTCCTTTATATTTATATGTGTATCTTCTAAGTTTTTCTGCCTGTGCTGATACTGTTAGTTTATTACTTGAGATAGTGCATGATAGATCTTGATCCATTATAATATTGCACATTGCTTTTATCACATCTACCTTTCCGAGTATTTTTGTTGATCTCTTCCCTCTTCTATACTCTCCTAACAGTGACACTTCTTGTATTAACTGCTTTATAGTTTTCTCTATTCGATACTTACATGATGGTATTCAACCCCCCCCCACTCCTTTCCCTTACTACCTTGTGTTCTTCTGGTAGAATTTTATCTGTTATTAATTTAGCTGCACAGTAATATATCCTGTTTACTTCTGTTATATCGCATGGATCTCTATGGACAGTCCTAATTACTGTGTTCATTTGTTCTATCAAACTTCTGACTTTTTGGGTTTTATTGACCTTCTTTAGTCTATTTCTTTCATTGATCTTAATATATCTATTTAGTTCTATTAAATCATGCAACTTTTGTCTTAGATTATTTTTTTTTAAACTGTGGACACATTTTTTGCTCTCCATTTTCTGCAGGGATTCTGTAGACAGTTCTGTAACATCTTCCTGTGACACATCCTCTTCGATTTCATCCTGTGTCATTTGTTGCAATGTCATATGGGGACTCACTGGCCTATCACTCCTCAATATTGACTGCTCCAGAGTTACCACAGTTTCCTGTTCCTTCAATTGCTGCCCAGCTTCAAGTGAACATTCATACTGGTTTCCTGTGGAATGCTCCAAAATATCTTCATATGGCAACTGACCTGTTGCTTCCCATTCCACTGCTTTCTCCTTAATTTTGATGTCTATTGCTCTATCCTGCTGTTGTGCTTTCTGAGTTAGATTTTCTACACTGAATCCTTCACTTCACAGGTAGTTCATAACCTCAGTTTCAATTGCTTTAACTTCTCCATTACTAAACTTATTTTCCACTTTTCCTCTTTGTCTTCTTATTTTTTGTATTGTAAAGTTTTCCATGTCTTTATTCCTTTGCCTGTATTTCTCTTCAAATATCTTTGGTGCTGCTGTTTTTGTATTGATTAGTTTTGCTTTCCCCTTTGCATAAATATTACACCATATTAAATATATTTTTTCTTTCCCATGTCTATATTTCTTCTTCAGATATCTCCTGATCTTCCTGTTTCTCCTTACTTTGGGGATTCGTTCCATCATACTGTGATGTAACCTGTGTTAGACATTCTACACTAAATCCTTCACTTCACAGGCATTCCATAACTTCAGCTTCTATTTTTTAACTTCTACTTTACTAATCTTCTTTTCTACATTCCCTCGTTGTGTTATTATTCTCTTTATTGTAAAATTTCCCATATCTGGATGCATTTGCCTATATTTCTCTTCGAATATCTTTGGGGCTGTCTTTTTGTATTGATTAATTTGGCGTTCCAATTTTCATAAATATTGCACCATATCAAATCTCTCTTTCTTTCCCATGTCCATATTTCTTTTTTGTACTTTTCAAAAATCTCTAGGTTTTGTTGTTTATATTTTTGCACTTCCTTAGATGCTTCTTTTCCCAAACAGATCAAAGTTTCTTGATCTATGTAACGTTTTTCACAAATCTGTTGTATTAATGAACACAATTTTTTATTTGAGGCTTCTGACAGTTTTTCTTGTGGAAGTATTTTGCTCTCCTCTAATCTCTTTCTTAATCTTTTTGTATATCTTGTATCTGGAAATTCTGGGCTTTTCACATAATAGTAACAATACATAATTTCTTTCTTATCCTCAATAGTCCACCCTGTCATCTTTATGGCTCTTCTTTAGCCTATCAGTTTTTGCGATTTTTGTGATCTGCCACTTCCTTCTACAATAGGGGGCCATCTTCCCCTTAGGCCTGGTCCAGCTCTGAAATATCCCTTCAAATCAGGTAAACCTAAACTACCTTGCTCTAGTGGAAGGATCATCTTATCCCACCTAACTTTTGCCCTCTTTCCCTCCCAGATAAATTCCTTCAATTCTTTATTAATTATTGCCCACAACTTTTGTGTTTGATGAAAGTATGCCTGACCTATATACAAGAGTAAAGGGATTAAAAACATTTTCACTGCTTGTATCTTACTATCCTTATCCATAAATAAGAGCTTGCAGCTTTTCAATTTGTGTATTATCTTTTGTTTAGTCTCTTCCCACATATCCTTAGCTGTCATAAAGAAGCCAGTTTAATCCATATTCCTAAATATTTTATCTTATCATGTCCCTAAAATATGTGTATTGCTGAGCCAATACATGGCTGGGTACATAGTTTATGGCTATAGCCACTATTTTGTCTTCATTAATTTTATATCCTGAAAAGACTTGAAACTGCTTCAAAATGTTCCACAACACTGAGATGTCTTTTTTTGGATTTATCATGTACAAAATAATACTATCTGCAAACAAATCCAACATTTCTTGATTACCATACCATTTATATCCTTGTCTTTCTGAGACCCTTATTTTCTTTGCCAATGGCTCTAAATATAAAGCAAATAACAAAGGAGAAAATGAACACCCCTGCCTGTTTCCTTTGTTCAAACACTGCTTATCTGAAAAGAAATGTCACACTTTAATTCTTGTCTCCGATCCTTCATATATCCTTCTAATTAGCCTTATTATTGTATTGCAGAATGCAAATGCTTCCACTGTCCTACTCATAAAATCCCAGCTTAATCTGTCAAAGGTTTTTCTGCATCAAGACCCACCAACAACAGAGTTGGTGTCAAATGTTTATCTCCCGTCCACAAAACCACACTGATACATATCTATCAATTGTGGCAACACTTTTGCCAACCTTTTAGCTAGTATAGCCACAAACACTTTATAATCATGGTTTAAAATTGAAATGGGTCTGTACGAAGCTGGGTCTGAAGGGTCTTTGCCATCTTTAGGTTACACAACCAAAATAGCATTCTTCTAAGATATTGGTACCCCCCCCCTTTTAAAATACTGTTAAAGAAAACCTTCCATATCTTTATCACTTTCTTCTCTCCTAATTTTCCAAACTTCCACAGGAATGCCCTCTGTTCCTGGAGATTTTCCTGAAGATTGATTAAACATCATTGTTTTTATTTTATCCCCTGCTATCTTAACTGTTGGTTGTTGAGCCGTAACTACCACTAACCTTGGCATAATTAAGTCTTCCATATATTTCCAGTTGTACTCTTTTTTTATTTCCATATTTCTCTGCTTTATACAGATTTTCATAACATTTCTGAACTATCTCTAAAACATCTACAGGATCTGTGGTTATTTTTCTTGTAATAGGTTCCCTAAGTTTGGTGACAACCCTTTCAATGTTTTGTTGCCTAAGTTGTGCTAACATTTTTTTGTGCTCTGGAGTTATCAAAAACTAGTTGCTTAACTGTGATTTTTCTAGACTCATACATATTTGCTCCTCCTGTTGTTCTGTGAAATTCCCCTTATTCTGCAAAACTTTAACCTTTTCAGCCTCTCTAAGCAATTTCTATTACATCTTAATCATCTTTCTTTCATTTTGACCCTATTTTTAAACTCCATTTTCATTTTATCACAGTCACTAGCTATAATGTCTGAAGATAGTTCTGTCTTCCCTAATAACTCTCAAATCATTTTCACTACCCATTCCTTAAATTCCTCTCTTTATAATAGATAGGCAGGAAAGTGCTACTATCTTACTTTTACTTCATTACCTTGCATTTTTGCTTAGTTTGTATTGGGGCATGATCAGAAATAGTTATTGGATGTCAACTGAAGCTTTCAATTAAATGTGCATGTTCTTGTGAAATATAATTTCTATCCAGTCTAGCTCAGTTATTGTACCTTGGGAAATAATATGTAAATTATGTCTGAGTTCCTACTACTGAGTTCATATCCTCCTTAAAAATCTGTTAATACATTTCTTCAGAAATCTACCCTCTTTTATTATATTGTCCCTTCTAGGTTCCCTTGGTACATCCTCACTATTGGAAATCAAATTCCAGTCGCCACCTATAAATAATATTCTCTGCTAAAAAATTATTATTTCTCCCAAAATGTGCTTATGCTCCATAATATCAGCTTTTGGTAAAGTTTACATACATGCCATTGAAATCCTCCTCCCTTGCCAATAGCCCCATACTACCACAGTATTGGGGCCCCTCTATCAATTGGCATAATTACTCCCCTTTTCTTCTTTCCATGTTATTCTGCTAAATATCCACTCTGAAATCCTCTATTTCTCAAATTCACATGCTCATTTCCTTCCAAATGTACCTCCTGCAGTATTACTATTTGCATTCTGCATTTCTTAATATAATTCAACACTCTTTCCTTTTTATCTGTACCTGTAAGGCCATTCACATTCCAGGATAATATAGGCAGCACAGCCATCATGATAAAAAGCTATTGTTCCCACCTATTATATATGCCATTTTTGAATGTGTACTTCCAGCCTTTGTGTTACATGTTTTTCAGGCTGATCGTTTGTGCACTTTTTTTTTCTCATCTCCATTTGAAACTATTTCACTTTTTTCAAGACTTTTTGTTTTAATGAAAACCCTTAAACAAACAACTAAATATAAAACACCCCATCCCCTGTTAATTTGTAGCAAACCTACAAATATTTGTCCATCTTCAAAATATGAAGTTTAACCCTTCAAAAGGGAATGATTGTCCCAAACTGATGGCTGCACCTTCAGGCATTATCTAACCTAAAATTAAGGTTATACATGCTGATATACATGCTACAGCCTGCGTTCCCACTTACACTGGTTGTTGTCTGTTCTTTTCTCATCTCTGTTTCCCTCCCAGATATGAAAAACAGCTTGTACGCTTTCAGAAAACAATAGCTTTTAGCCCTAAGAAAATGTGTACTGCCTATTTTCAAACAAAACTAAACTGTACAGTGTTCTATTAAATGTATTAAAGTATTAAGGCTGCTAGGAAAGTTGTTACCTCTCATTCACTTATAAATTTCAAATTTAATGTTTTCACTTAACTGCTTATCATCATACCTTTAAATTTTGCAGAATTCTCAAGATTCACTTCTTGCACCTACAGACAGCTTGTATCCATGGGAATGTACTCAGTCATGAGACTTTGTGAATTAAACTCA
Source organism: Protopterus annectens (assembly GCF_019279795.1). Classification (NCBI taxonomy): domain Eukaryota; kingdom Metazoa; phylum Chordata; order Ceratodontiformes; family Protopteridae; genus Protopterus; species Protopterus annectens. The sequence continues at coordinate 974,907,299 of NC_056737.1, read as the reverse complement.
GAAAGGAATGCACAGCTGTCCTCAACTGCAGACATCTTGACTCCATTGAACATTTGCCACTGGAAGAGAAACAAGCTAATAACTTTGCAGTTGTAAGAAGCTGAGCATTTTTATGGCATTCATCATTTTCTCTTATTTGTAAAGCCTAATTGCTTACAAAAACTTCTGTTTGCAGCTTATGCCAAGGGTAGTAATCTAGATATTCACCCTTGTAAAAAATAAGAGAAAACATCCTAATTTCTACACATAGTATAATCAGTGTACTTGTACACCCTACTCCTACCCCAGATGCACAAGAACACAGCATATGAACATTAAATATACTTTTGTTCAGCCTTTTTCTCTTGTTTTACTGTAAAACCAATATTTCACACAACTAAAACAGTACTTGTTTACTTACTTTCATATCTTTAACACATACAACAGTCACTAAAAAGACTCCTCTACATTTAAAATACCTCTGACTACACACTACACAAAACGGTTCTACTGGATAGAACATGCAGTTTATATCATGAAATGTTTTATACAAATACTAATAAAAAAATTACTTACAGTTAGTTTTCCCTTTTAGTGTTCTTCTAAACATTAATGATATAAAGGGGTATATGCTTTACAGCCCACCCACAAATTTAACGTCAAAAAAGTCCAGCATTTTCAGTGACTTTTTCTTGCAAAACTATATTTCACAATCATGATAAGATGCTTTACAGTCTTCCATTTATTCTCTAATCTTAGAGTTGTTGGTCTGGTTCCTGTTCATCTCCATCTACCAGCATCAGACTCTGGTTCAAGTCCAAGGTACTGATGATTCTTCTCATCAACTCCTGTGCTTTTTTCTGTCTCTCAAGCATTTCCTTTGGAATATTGTAAAAGGTTCCACTGGGCAAGTCTCTCTATGAACTTTATCATCAGGAGAATGAGAAGCAGAGTCCCCTTTTGCTTGCAGACTCACTTTTTGTTAGATGAACTTTTTTATTTCCTCCTTAGCCTGTTCTGTGTCAAAAAGTGACTTTGATCCTCCAGAAAATACTTTGAAGATAGATGGATATGGCAGCTTGCATCTCACACCTGTCTCTCAACTTTCCCAAATTGCTGGGATACATTTGCTTCTCTTCTGCTTGGTGTACAGTGTACAAAGTCTCTGCTTTCTCTAATTTTAATACTTTGTCCTTCTGCCACAATTTTGTCAGGATCAACTCTTTCTGCTCATGTGATTACATCTTTACTAATATAGGTCTTGGCTGCTTTCTCATGGCCTGGTTTGGAATATACACTTGATGTGCCCATTCAATTAACAAATTCTGCTGTAGAACACCATTTCAGTTACTTATTTGTGCTTTCATAAAATTCATACAATCTTTTCCTTCCATTTTCTCTGGTACAGCAGAAAATCTCAGATTTTCTCTATGTGCTCTGTCTTCTAATTTTAATGTTTTTTAAGCAGTTCTTTTTGAGAAACCTCATATTCAACCAGTGTTTTCTTCATGTCACCCATGATTTTTGCAGTTTTATCACTTCATCTGAATGGCTGGTTAAAGCTTCTTCTTTTTTTACAGCTTTTTGTTGTTTGAATTGATATATTTCTTCATTTTTTTTTTTTTGCTTTTTTATCACATCTGAGTACAACTGATTTATTTTTTCCTTTAAATTACTGGAAACCATCACTTGAACCAAAGATGAAACTCGAGCTGTTTTTTTCTGAACAGATGCAGAATCCTTCACATACAGTGTTTTCTCTTCACATTTTCTAGTTGATTTTCTTTCAGGTTTTCCAAAAATGTTCTTTGTGGGCATACAGGCAGTGTAATTACTAGGCCATAACTGATTTTTACTAAAGAATAATTCAGTGGTACTCCTTTTTCTCAGTTTCTGTTTTCACGCTAGGAGTGCTGAAGTTATGCTTTTGATCAGTGTGTAGCCATCTTGGAAGCCCTGAGTGGTGGAGCTTTATTGATTGTTTGGAGATACCGAAAGTGATGGGAATGGTAAATTATGGGGGGATTGATGATGATGCTGATGGAATTTGAGGTTGGTGTGCTGGTGATAATGTGAAATTTTGAGTTTTTGGAGGATTTGAGATTGGGTTTTGTAAGCTGTGTGACTAACTGTGCGAGGCTGTGGCCTGCAGGGAAAATGTGATACAGCAATGGCAAGGGGTCCAGGAAAGTTAATGTTGAAGTCTCCTAAGATGAGAGTGCTGTTCTGCTTGGAGATAAAGCTAAGTATTCTGGAGAGAATTAAGGTGAATTTTCCAAGTGAAGGGATGGGAGTAGGTTGAGGCAAGGTAACCATGTTTGTTTAGCTCTTGAGAGAAATTTTAGAATCATCCAGTTTGGATAAGAATGCAAAGAGGCATCGGTTTTTTGCAATTA